>NW_025946480.1:35884-54956 GCF_000764305.2 Hyalella azteca
GAAGCGGGCATAGAAGGCGATGAAGTTGATGAAGAGATGAGCAATGGGGCGACGTCGGGCTGGGCAGAACACAGGCATGCGTTGAGTGATGTTGGTGTAGTCGGTGTTGCTGGCGCTGGGGAAGCGGAAGGGGAAGACTTGCTGCAGCACTGGCAGCACAGGCGGGCTAATGCCACCTGCACACAAATGTCGTCCGCGACATATTTGATGATGCTGTAATAATATTTGAACTGGCAGCTTCATGCACGCAGTAATCACTCGATGATGAACAAGCAGAGGAATTTAAGATGTAATCATGGGTGACCTCGCTCTGTGAAACAAACTGAGGTATGTACAAGTGAAGGAATTTAGAATGCGATATTGGATGATGTACGCTAGACTCACTCTGCAGGAAGAACACCACCATGAGGGTAATGACGTACGATGGAAGGAACCCTCGGGCGCCGCCACGAATGCCGCATCGTTCGGCCCACATCTTTACGCACACGACCAGCACGCGTACACGCCAGTCACCTGCACGCACACGCTTTGTGTCAGCAAGTTGGGGACACGCAACCTGATGTTCGTGCGAGAAATTATTAGTTACTATCATTGGTGCAAGCTAGTGGGGGCATTTGCTGCTATTCGCATCCCTCAGCGAGGCTTTAACGAGGATTAACCTGTGTCTTAACATTTATTAAACACTCGCACTGGGCATCAGGGCATCATGTGGGCACTCACACTGGGCATCAGGGCATCATGTGGGCACTCACACTGGGCATATGAGTTGAGGAGATGCGAGTTCCTGATGGCGGTGGTGACGTTCACGGTGATGACGGCACGCAGGCCGGTGGCGGCGTCCGTGAAGCGCTGGATGGGTACCGTCGCCAGGATCACTTCGCTCTCGCGCACCAGGTCTGTCGAGTCATGGTTCCTTGTAATATTCATAACTAAAACTATGTCACTTGCATCCAAACATTAATTCATACCGTAAGCTGTAGTAGAGTAATGTTCTTATCACAACTAAGTATATGGGACTTTAGAATATAACTAACTGCTCTCTCCGAGCTGCCTCTCTATCTAGACATTATAACTCACTTCTATCCACTCTTCTTCATTTTGGGGGTAGGGAAAGGCAACCTCTGGGGAACTGCACGCACCGTTTAGCAGCGGCTCTAGAGGCCGATGCTGCGGGCCATTGAAGTCACGCGGTATCCACTTATTGCTGCGACGTAAATAAACAAATGAGTTTACATCGGGAAGATGGTTACATAGAACTTGAATGTAAGTATATCTTCAAAAAACAGCTGTACAACTTTGTTATCTGAATAATCTTGACAACAGCTTTGTCTCAATAAGAAATGCTGAGGTGGAACAATGTCGAGCAAAACAAATGATAATTATGAAACACTTACTTCAGTTGCTGAAAACTTTTATCTATTCAGCCTATCCTATGTATCGAGAAATCCTATACGCCTTCATTAATGTTTGTAGGAAACATGTAAATGAAAAATTCTTCAGTTTATTGTTATATAGGTAAGGTCAGTTATTTTCCAAACGAAGTACATGTAAATTCATTGCAATATAAAAAAAAATTCTCGGAAATAAGTAATATGAGATGAAAATTGGCAAAAATGCAAATTAAAAATGAAGTGCAAAAATGCAAAGCAATCAGCAAAATAAAAATGAAGTGCAAAACATGAAATTGTTATATATTGGTACTTATGAAAATGAATAAATAAACCTTTTTACTTCCTCAATATAGGAAGGAGTTTCTAAATAGATCCTCTACATTCAATTTCTATTTCCCTTAGAAAATTCAATTTAATAGACGAAGAGAATATTTCACAACGAGAGGCAATACGATATATATGCACCGTGAAACGACGTCAAATCAAATCCCGATTAATTCGAATAATTTATGAAATGAATGTTTTAATTGGCCCTACCGGTATAGTTAAATCTGACAACCTGAGTGCGTCGACGAATCTTGAAGTTTGAAGCAAGGAAATTTTTTTCTAGCGAAAATAATTTCAGTTATTTTAGATTTTTTATGTAATAATAGAATATTTTTCAAATTTCTCCGAGGTTTTGATGGTTGAGGCCTGAAAAGTTGCCCTCAGACGAACTTTTTCAACGAGAATGTCTAGATTTTAGAACAACTTGAACGGAAGTGAAAACTGGGGCCATTCTTTCAAAACTCGCTAAGTGAACGTAAGTACTTACTCACTATTTTCTTGTCTATGATTGGTGGATTTTGCTTGAAAGGCCGTCAATGATTGGCTGATGAACTTACGATCTCTTAAATTTTTTTGAAAGTAGAGGCCCAGAACCTTAAGTTTAGTCGTTACCATTTCCGCTGAGGTTAAAAGCCTTCAATAATATATAATACCGACGTTAATTTTCAAGCATTGTAATTCCAGAAAAATCAAAGAAGTAAATGGTTAGTTTGAACAAAATTGAAGTTCATACTTGAATGCGGAATAGGGCAATTCCTTGACGCATTTAAATTAATTCCTCTATGTCGCACCGGTTAATATTTCATTAGATTAAACACGTATCTCTAGGCACATATTAGGGCTAATTATACCTAAGTTTAAATACAAATTTATTTGCAAAGACAAAAATTTTTCAAAAAACTAATCGATATTCAATAACTAATCATGATTGTTGAGCGAGTAAACTCCTAATAAAATAAACTTCAGTTAACTCTGTATAAAAAACTTCATCATCAGAATAAAAAAAATAATAGAATAAATAATTTGAATAAATAAATTGAACAATAGAGCTGTTCAGAGTGTAAGATTGGTTTTCTCTGTAAAAAAATATTATTGTAGGAGGCGCTGTAGAAAAGAAATTTTACAAGACTTCGGAGTTAGCAGGGCCTATACTTTCAAAAAAGTTAAGAGATCGCAAGTTCATCAGCCAATCATTGACGGTCTTTCAAGCAACATCCACCAATCATTGACAAGAAAATAGAGCGAGTTTTGAAAGTATGTTTTTCAGTTAGCGAGTGTTGAAATTATGGCCCCTGATTAATGAATAAGTGTTACCTTGTCATTTCTCCAGGATGGCTCCCGCATGCAATTGAGTGTTCTAAACTGCACCCCGCTGGCATGGGCTGGACACTCCAGCCTATACTGCACTGCACCCCGCTGGTTCCAGCACTGCACCCGGCTGGTGTAGGCTGGACACTCCAGCCTGTACTGCACTGCACCCCGCTGGTTCCAGCACTGCACCCCGCTGGTATAGGCTGGACACTCGAGCCTATACTGCGCTGCACCCCGCTGGTTCTAGCACTGCACCCCGCTGGTGTAGGCTGGACACTCCAGCCTGTACTGCACTGCACCCCGCTGGTTCCAGCACTGCACCCCGCTGGTATAGGACAGCTGGAACTCAGTGGCGGGCAAGCGGCGGTCAGTGGCCAGCAACCCTCACTTCTGGCGGTCATTTGGTTGTTGGTTGTTGGCAGTGGAGGGGGGCTGTTCAGCCCCACAGGCTGCTGGTAGAAGCCGCATGGGCTAGGGATCCAGTACAGGTTGGGAGGATTCAGGTCAAGATGATCACCGTTCATATCTTGCGTTCTTGACTGCACTACCATGAGATTTGCATGCCACAATGGCAGCTGAGGTGGCACGGCTGACCACGAGGGATGGGTCTGATAATGGCCTGGGAAGGGCAAATGATATGGCGCCGCTTCTGTCGTATTATTTCCACTTGAGCACATCGCATACATCGTTGGTAGCTTAACGGCTCTTCAAGTTTTTATCTCGTCAAGTTTTGAGAGGAAGATTTTCCTTTAAAGAAATAAGGTCTTGATGGATAACGACTAGATTATTAGCTTATATTACGAATTCCTGTCTGGCTCCAGTCACTTAATTCTTCAGAACGATGCCGATGTCCAACTCTTGGAGCGACTTGAAGACTTCAAGGAAGCGATATCCTCCGAGACACCAAACTGGTCGTTTTCAAGAGGCAAGCTGGAAAATAAATATATAATGAAGAACTCTATCAAATCTACTAAATCTACAATGTAACACATTCAAAAGAAATCACGTATGCTAACTTCAGTGAAATATTCTAGTGAATCTATTGGTAAGTGAATATTTTTATCATGCTTGAAATATCATCGGTACAAGATAACATATGATTTTCCTAACGAACAGAAAAAAACATGAGCGGGGCATCAAACTGTGGCATGTTTTATCAATTGCAAATAAATAATATAAATAAAACTTGATCTTCCCTAAATAGCGATGATGGCTACTAGATTAACGTGCGACAAAAATGTGATTATTAACTGCTGCCAATAAGCTGACTTCTCGGAGAGCGGCAGTTCCTTCTAATTTTGAAATTGCAGTCAAATTTTTCGCTAATGATTATTGATGCATTCAAGAAAATACGAGTATGAGTCATGCCAAGGCTATGTTAATGGGAAATACGAGTATGAGTCATGTCAAGGCTATGTTTATGAACAATACGAGTATGAGTCATGTCAAGGCTATGTTAAAGGAAAATACGAGTATGAGTCATGTCAATGCTATGTTAATGGAGAGATGCTTTATAAAAGGTGGCAAAGAAGGCAGTTTAAACGTAAAATTGACATCGCGTTATTACAATAATATTGATAAAAAGTTTGAACATTTAGATGCAAAGTCACGATAATTTTTATAAAAAATGAATAAAAAAACGTAGTCGGCTCGAAATTATCCAACTTAAACCAATTAAAATGAAGTGCAATGCTGATATATGCTTTGCCACACGACGACTTTGACTAATAAATGTAGACACTTTAAAAGCTGATGTGCAGATTTGGGCATTAATTAGAGCCAAAGATACGCCATATTTACACGAGTTAAGAAAATTCCCATCGCCAACTTTAGGCTGGTTTAAATGAGGGACCATTGCGATGAACCCTACATGTGAACATGAACCCTACATGTGAACATGAACCCTACATGTGAACATGAACCCTACATGTAAGTGAACATGAACCCTACATGTTCATATCACTTCTGAGGCGTGATGTTGCAATCGCTGCGATGCTGCGCCGAAACTGTGGCCATTTTTACGAAACGAAATGTGATCTACGCGAACATTTTGCTGTAGCGTTGACGAATAAATTGGGAAGAAGTGTGGCGTTCTCATGGAGCTATGCGAATAATATCAATTTATTTATCCTAATGAATTTTGCCATATTAATGCAATGAATTGGTGTAGATATGAAGACCTAACGAATCTCAATTTAATTACTTATCAATGATCATATTTGTATATAATAGTTGAAAAATAGATCATGTAAATTCCATTTCAATAGATATTAATTTTAACTATTCACTTCTAGCGGTACCGTACGTTACCACATAAATTACTTGTAAACATACGAGTACTCATCAAGTATCTATTTCGCTGGTCTCGCCTTCTGATTGGAATTTTAGGCCATCCAATGGAAACCAATAATGTAATTAGCATATTCAAGTTAAGCCACCTGATGTTCATAACCTCTGTGGCGACTTCAATTCATATTTTGTGCCATTAGTTCATTTAAACGTAATAAATATTTTTTAAACTCTCCAAATTTATTGATAACTAATTTTTGAAACTCATGGCACCTTAATTAATTACCTAAAATGAATTGTATATTTAATTCGTCAACTTTCACTATTACACATGTATTTAATTATTCAATAGGACAATTCTCTTTCGACAATTATCAAGCACGAATAATACTCCTGTAATTTCTTAGTAATACAAATTTCAGTAAGCGATGACAATAATTTTATGTTGGGAACGCTTCACCCAAAAATATGGACTTGTTTACAGAACGCCAACGGACAAGCATATTTATTGGAGTCTCCCCTCAGCATCATCTTGTGTTTGGTGTCGTCGTGGTGAGGGCGAGCAACCAAGTCCTCCACTAGAATTAAGTCCACAATTCAAAAGTGTAATTGTAATCGAATAATGGAATCAGTTAGATGTGTTAAATTTATATCAGGATTAACGTTCTGATACTTCCTAGATCAGCTCAATTCAATCAGATCCTAGATCAATTGGGGGACATTGAATGAAATTGGGAACAAATGCCTGACAAAATTTGTTTATAACTCAATAAATAATACGAAACCGTATAATTCAGATTTTGAACTCGGATCATTCTAGTCGTATCTATTTTAATAAAAGTAAAAATTTCGTTTACAACTATAAACAATTTACATACATCCTAAAACACTAAATAATATCGATTTCTCGGAGGGAATGGACTAAACATTGATTTTTAACATTTTAAAGAGCAACAAAATATAATATTATCTTTGTACGCGATACTGCCGTACTAAAGCACGTCTACCGTACTCCGATGACCAGGCCCTCAGTTGACTTCTCGTCTAGAGCGTTACCAAGAACTTGACTTTTGAATAAGCTTTACATTTATTTTCAAAGTAATGAGATTGCATGTTTCAAAATAAAAGAACACGACATGATTTACTCACCTCTACAGCAAGGCTACTGATGACGATGGGTGGAAGTTTATCGGCTAAGCAGGGAAATGTTAGTCTTTAATTGTAATAAACCAAACTCGTTGAAAAGCAAAATACACCGACCGACTTGTTTCACGGACCACGAGTGGCAAGCAACTAATATCCAGCGGCCTGGGTCACTGGAAACCAAAGCAGCAGCATAACGTGATGAAAAATAACAATGCAAAGATCTCAGACTAGATCTGTAGGCCTCCCCTGGCCCCGCCTCCTCAGAAAACGTTGTACCTAAGCCTCCCCTCCACCGCAATCACAGAGCGCGCAACTTGTCACATCACGAGCCTACCCAGCACATGCTCTATACCACATGTCCAAACATGTGTTCTAGGAAATGTTCTAGTGTATGTTCGAGCCTACGCAGCACATGCTCTATACCACATGTCGAAACATGTGTTCTAGGAAATGTTCTAGTGTATGTTCGAGCCTACCCAGCACATGCTCTATACCACATGTCCAAACATGTGTTCTAGGAAATTTTCTAGCACATGTTGTATCGCGGGTTTTAGCACATGTACTAGCACGTGTTCTAGCACATGTTCTAGCCAACTTTCTAGCATGTGTTCTACCACAGGTTTTACCACATGTCCAAACATGTGTTCTAGGAAATGTTCTAGTGTATGTTCTAGCACATGTTCTAGCACTTGTTCCAACACAAGTTCCGGCACCTGTCCAAGAACATTCTCTGGTACATACGTATCTTAGCACCTGTTCTGGAACATGTTGAAGCACATAATTGGGAACATGTTCTAGCGCATATTCTAGCACACTTACAAACACATGTTCAATCCCATATCCACATGACATTCTAAACCTGCTAAGATTATCAATATTATCTCGGTCGATGAATTTAAGAATTTCAGGGCCCGGAAAAATCAGCACGAAGGAATCTTTTTGTCGAATTTTATGTCTTTTTGCGTTTCATTATCTGTAATCTGAGACGCGGAGGCAAATCTAGAATTTTTTTTTCAGCACAATAGACCTCTCGTTTGCTATGGTTAAAAATAACCTGGTTAATAAATAACCTGATGAAATAACATGATAAATAATAACCTGAAATGCGCAGCGATCCTCAGATCCTACACTGATCAAGTATATTAATTTTCATATCCTTATATTCGTTAAAAATACTTGAATTGAAATGTCAGACTCCATCCTAATTTATTAATTTATTTTATTAATGTACAAGGAAGCAGTGAAAATTATTGACGCGACGGATTTAAGACGAGGAAATTTTGGGACACGCGAGGTAGACATTCCTTCTACTTGGGAACGTTTCTTTTACTCCTTAATTATAAACCGAATATTTTTCAGAGCAAACAAAGGGTGGAGTGCATAGTTGTGATGGTATTCATATTTTTTAATTAATTGTTATGGCAGTTATAATTATTGAAGAGCTGTGCTTACTCACAAAGAGAGGTTATTTCCAACAGATGGATGAGCAACCTCGCACATCAAAGTATGAAATGAAATTGTGCAACAATTTTGATTTTGCAATGATTATAGCTCATAAAATTAGCAATTTATTTCAAAATTGTTATCCCAAAAAGTGATTCTTACCCTGCCATATAATACGGATAGGTCCAAATTATAAGCACGGTCAAGTCTCTAAATCTCATTTGGTTATGGTAAGAGTAATGCAGCTCGCAGGTGTATCACCTGCCAAGAACAAAGCATTACAATAAAGAAACGTGCCCGACCTAAAGTGTACCTGTACGGTCAATAGTCCAGGCCCGGGCGGTTAATCTTTTTGTCTCTCATTTGTAGATGGTAGAGAAATGGTAGAAGCTAACAAATAATGAATGTTATTCACGGCACAAATACCGGAAACCAAAAGAATTGAGCCGCGGTGATAATGAATGAAAGCGTTTGCTGGCCAATGTCATAATTTGAGCTGAGTCCACTTACGTGCAGAAGAAATTTAAGATACACGGTTTTATTCCGCATTTTTTAGTTTATTCATGATCGATAAACGTACCTGATTTTATTCATGCTTTTCATAATACTGATTCATGATTAATTCAATGCATAGTAAACAATGATAAATTGGAAACTAATTACTCAATGTTACCAAGCAGGATACAAATCGTAGCCTTTAAAAACTTTTTGAAATTTCTCGCAGTAATCCAATGAAGAGAGTCAAAGAAAAACAGGCCACTGGGATATTAGGAAAAAAAATCGCCACTAAAAATAGTATCATAAACATGAGGAAGAAGTCCCTCACGCGCCTCAACTAATTTAAAGTAAATAATTCCCATAAACACGCCCCTAGACGAGCTCAGCAATGTTATCGTAAACATTATACGCACGTTAAAAACAATGCATATTCATTATTTGCTATATTTTCCCAATTATTTGCTTTGAATAATTGAAACCAAATTGATAGTTCATGAGAAGTTTTTAATCTTCAAACCAGTCGATTTAAAATGTTCAATTCATTCCACCTGTCCAGCGTAGCCAAAAGGTCAGTTTTCTCAGTATATGGCCACGCAAGTGCGCTAAAAGATCTTGAATTTGTACACAGAATTTTGTGCCTTGTTTAGTGAGCAGCGAAACAAGCGCGTTCTTTGTCATGGGATGTTCGAGTCTCTACAAAAAAACGTGACATCCTAATCCCATCACAGGAATCTACCATGAACAAACAACATCTGCATACTTCGTGAACAAATGACGAAATAGAACCAACAGAAATGAACAAAGAACGACAAAAAAAGAACGTCCGCCTTTCTCGGTCACTCAAACACAGAATAAATCTAAGACATTCATGAGCGCAAATTATAATTCATGTTTAAATTAACAATGATTTATGTTTGATTACATTAAATGTAAACAATTACCATTATAAATCGACGTTTAAATGCAGGTAACAAATCTTAGCCATACAAAATGCTATTCTTCTATAGCGATCCTGGAATGAAAGTCAAATCAAAACATGCAGGTCACTCAATTATCAGGAAATTATATGCAGAAAATTAAAATCAGGAATATGAAAAATTCCGCCTGACACTAATTTAAAATGAATATCAACAGCATTGTTGGAAGTTTTAAACACACATTAAAACAATGAATTCATTCTCGTGTTGAAAACAGGAATAACCTGATAAAGATGCAATACGGAACATTTCATCTCTGAAGCGATCGTCGAATGTAGTACACGAGAATGAAAAGTAAATTGTAGGCTCCGTATTAGTTATTATAATTAATTGAATAATATATAATCCTTTAGCTTAGAAGAATTTAGTGACGACGACTGATACACTAGATGGGTGTTGTTCATCACTAGTTCATCACGGCTGATACACTAGATGGGTGTTGTTCATCACTAGTTCATCACGGCTGATACACTAGATGGGTGTTGTTCATCACTAGTTCATCACGGCTGATACACTAGATGGTGTTGTTCATCACTGGTATCATGGAGCCGCTTCTTGCGTTAGCTGTCACTTACAATTGTGCTTCAGAGTGAACACTGTTGCTGGCGACTGTACCTTCAGGTCATTTATCGCGGAAAAACAATTAGGTTTCCTGATGATATCGTCCGAACATTTGGGCAATTGACTTTAAATTAGTTGATGATCGTCGTCTGCTAATGAAGAAAAACAGAAGAAATTTTGCATCAATTGGGATGTCTACGCAGCAAACTAAACTAAAGAATTCATAAATGAGCTGCGATACAAACATTAATTGTTACGAAAGAGCTTGTGGTGCAACAGAAAAAAAGTCTGCGCATAAGCTGGAGTATCTACTCTGGTTTGATAATAAAAAATGAAAAGAAATAACAGAATCACCGAATTTCTTCATGATCGAAAAGTCAAGAGTATACCTCCTCCACGAACAGCTCTTGCGGGTACAACGAAAGATCGCTGAATGATAAGGACTGAATCGCATTCGCATGAAAAATAAATCATGATATTGTCTGATTTTAGTTGAAAATTTTACGATGATTAAAGTAGATAATTAGCATTCTATGACAACGTCATTTGACCAGAAAGGCAACATAATAACAAAGTTAACCGCAATGTAAAACCTACTGCGGGGGCCGAGATCTTGATAGAGAGCCGAACTTAAGATAACAAAACAACGGATTTTGTTGGCTGATCACTCAAATTATCTCATAATTATCGACAATATGGGTCTACTTGACGTAATTATACCGCACAAATTGACGTATGAACATTCTTTTTAGAATCATCGGCTACATTACTATGTAATTGGTGACCAAACGAGAGAAAGGTTTGCACATAACAATTCGTACGTGTACAAAATATAGCTCATGCCAATAATTTTATTCACTGTCATTATTCGATGGTAATTGTGTAAGGATTTATACAGTCGAGTTTGGACTTGAATTTTTATTTAATTAACGACTTCAAAACAAGTAAAATTGGCTGGAAGCAGCAACTGTAAGGTTTTCATTTATTTATTTATTCTTATGGCAGCAGTAGCGGTGAAGTAAAATCGGTTCTTATTAAGATTGGCTTATTCCGATCGCGGCTAAGTTTAAAGGGCTCCATTGCATGGTCTCCTTAGCGCTGCGACGTAGTCGTGCCAGACAACGTAGACGTGACGTAAAAGAAATAACGTAGCAAGGGTGACAGACGCCTCGTCAGCAGGACCCGAAACTTGAGGAATGTGGTTACTAGAAAGAATTATAATCTTGGTCAGTTTCATACAGGATTTGACGGTAAAAATAATGAGCAGCATTTTCAGCAACATAGATCAAATTAATTTAAAATCTTTCTAAATCTAAAAAATGTAAAAGCATAGAAATTTAAATTTGCTTAACATGGTACTCTTAAAAAGGTGTCCAACTTCCCACAGGAGGAAAACAAAGCATAGTTATTGCAAACCAAACAAAAGGAAAATGACACGGCATTCGCACAACATGGACAGCGAATCAGGTTTATAGAAAGATTGAGAAATACTTAATGACAGAGGTGGGCAGTAGCGCGCTACATGTAGCGGCCGCTACTAGCGGCCGCTACATTTTCAGTAGCGGTAGCGGTAGCGGCTCTACATTTAAGGCAACGTAGCGGTAGCGCCCGCTACATATTTAAGTAGCGATACGAGGTTTTGCCGCTACAGCGCTACCGCTACATTTATAGATAAAGCCTATAGATTTTACTTAAGGGGACCGGCTACCTCCAACAAAACTTTTTTGTTTACCGACGGATCGTTTTGAAACTTGGCACACATATGTAAAACAGAAATCTAAGACCTTTTTGTTCATGTAAATTAAAAAAAACTGAAAGAAAACGTGGAATTAATAGAAAACGGCAAATAAGGGGGTACTCTAAAAAGTTTATGACTTTTGCAAATCACATGCTACAATGTCGAGACAAATATCATTCGATTTGTATCAACAATATCTAGCGACTGTCGAGCCCCGATTTTCGATTTTCCTTATCGTATTTTTTTTTCGCGTCCTTCCCATTTTTTTCACATTTTTACCCCCCCCCCCACCTTCCTCCCCCTCCCATATATAAGTCAAACCATGCACATATTAAAAAAGGGAAAAAATGGTTCTAGAGTCGCTAGGTATTGTTTTTACAAATCGAATGGTATGTCTCTCATTGCCGTAGCTTGAAAACTGTTGGAGTTATAATTTTTTTAAGATGGCGTTTTTTGGATTTTTAAATTGTTCAGGGGAGTCAAATAAAGTAAAATTCATTGAAAACAGAAGAATATGCCCAAAAAGTCTTGATATTGTAGCCCAAGCTTTCCCATTGCCAATTATTTGCATTCAAGGTACCAGCACGCGTCTTTAGACCTATTTATGTTCAATTTAACGTGAATAATAGGCTATAAATGGGACTTTTTATATATAAATATATATATAAATATTCACTTTACATAACTTTACCAC
The DNA here is from genome assembly GCF_000764305.2 of Hyalella azteca. Taxonomy (NCBI): domain Eukaryota; kingdom Metazoa; phylum Arthropoda; class Malacostraca; order Amphipoda; family Hyalellidae; genus Hyalella; species Hyalella azteca. The sequence continues at coordinate 48,260 of NW_025946480.1, forward strand.
TGCATTACGCAAAAACTATTGTATGAACATCCATGGTAGTAGGTTTGTTAAACGCGTCTTGTTTGTAGCTTTCAAACGAGTACAAACGCTTTGCAATTAAGCTAAATAATGACATATAAATACTATTTATTTGTAAATAATGATATAAAATGATCATTTTATAAAAGTTCAAGACTGCATTACACAAAAAAGTATTGCATGTACATCTATGGTGGTAGCTTTGTTTAACGCGTCTCGTTTGTAGCTTTCAAACGAGTGCAAACACTTTGTAATTAACGAGAGTAATGATCTATATGTACAGATTTAATTCAAATAAATCTTTGTACATATTGTTAAAAAATGTTCATATATATATTTTTAAAATTGTCTTACGCAAAAATTATAGCACGCACAGGCATGCGGTAAACTGCGTTAGACGCGCCTTTTCAGCAGCTACAAAATGAGTCAAGAAAACGGTAAAGCCAAAATTTCCGATTTTTAGGGTAGCCGGTCCCCTTAATAGCATTAAATATTATTTAAAAACCAGCATGATACAGTAGTAGTAGTAGTAGTAGTAGTAGAAGATTTACTAGCGCTTCAGATAGCTATCTATTTCGCGCCGGAGGTGAGATCTTCAGCTACGTCAAAGATGTTTGGTCTCTTCCGTCTTCAAGGCTTATATAGCCTGATTCATTTTAGGCGCAGGGGCTGGGCGGTAGATTCCCTGCTCATGGAGCGAGGGTCCGCTCCGATTTCAAGTATCAACTCCAGCATAAGTTTAGTGAGCCTAAGTGAGGCTTGGTCTAGGTGATGGGAAGGCGCAATTATAGTCTCATGATAGGCGGTGGTGCAAGTGCATATGACCGACAGGCGGTGACGTTACGGGGTCATGCTAAATCTCTGGCACCAGGTTGCATTCCATCAGGTATCGTCTAAGGTTATCGGTTTCAGTATGATACATACATAATATATTAATGTCTTATTTTGACATGCTTTCTAAAGCCACATTACAACAGTTGGAGTCGGACAATGATCACAGTTGTACAAAGTTGTTACTTGTTAATTTGTTACCAGTTACCAGTTACCAGTTACCACTTACAGGTTTTTTTCATCTTTCAGTTTGCTTACAGTTATTTTTACACAGTTATTTCTATGTTTCACCTTTTCTACATGGATAATCCATATATATATACAAAAAAAGACTGATTTTTATATGTATATGTGGATAATTTCTTAGATTGGTAGATTAAAGTTCACATCCATGTAGGGAAGGTAAAACATAAAAATAACTGTAACTTTTATTTACTGTATCTAACCCGTACTAGTTCGGTTAAGTTAATTGCAATAAAGTTGCATTGATATGTTTTAAAAATGCTTTATTATCATTAAATGTTAATGAGTAAATCCCAATAGCAGAACAATAAATATTTAGAGATTTTCCAATAATTTTGGCCATTGTAGCGGCTAATGTAGCGCGCTACATTTTACTGTAGCGGTAGCGGTAGCGCCCGTTACAATCTAGTGGGTGTAGCGGTAGCGGTAGCGCCCGCTACATTTAGAGCATGTAGCGGTAGCGGTAGCGCCCGTTACAATCTAGTGGGTGTAGCGGTAGCGGTAGCGCCCGTTACAATCTAGTGGGTGTAGCGGTAGCGGTAGCGCCCGCTACATTTAGAGCATGTAGCGGTAGCGCCGCTACATTTCCAAGTATAGCGCTGCCCAACTCTGCTTAATGAATGATGAGTATGATGCTGCTGGAGATATTGGCTAATTGACGGCACAAAACAGTAGTTTTAATGTAGCACAGAGTGACGACCGTCGCCCGGAACAGCTCATCAAAGAATTTTTAAAGAGCTTGTTCGCCCGCAGTGTCGGACATTGACTTGTCCGCACAAGCTGTACAAAGGGCAACCGCACTGCGCCACAAATAAATCATTTGAGATTACCTCTAATGTTATGAAAGATTGTTCGGAAAGAATATTTAGCGGTGAAATTTATTAAATTATCGGTGAGAAATTTATAATTTCTCACAATTGCAACATCCATGAAATGGTCAATGGTCTAGTGTTTAGGTGGCAGACTAACACGGCCCACGGGCCACATGCAGCCCGTCACAGAAGATTGCGTGACACGCATGCGTGTACTCGTTGCCAGGCTGCGTGTATTGCGTGACACGCATGCGTGTGCTCGTTGCCAGTCTACGTGTATTGCGTGACACGCATGCGTGTACTCGTTGCCAGGCTGCGTGTATTGCGTGACACGCATGCGTGTACTCGTTGCCAGTCTGTATACATTCTTATTTTCCTCGTGCAAAATTGCATTTGCTATTTTAGTTTTTGGTCAGGATTTTATTGATAATTCGGAGAAGCAGTACACTGTGTTCACTACATTCACTCCTGTGTAGTTATCATTAATTAATATTTTCAGGCGTTGCTTATTTTAAGTAACACATTAAAATTAGACGAGTATACTAACTGCAAGCGCATTCTGATAAAAATCATGTTTTTAATTTGAACCCACGTAGAATTTTTTCAATTTTTTACTACTTTTCCTAGTATGAAAAGCAATTGAATTACCATGCGTATTATAAGACCACTGAACCCATTTCATACATCCAAAAGCATAACAAATGATATCTTCTCCGTGTTTTATTGCTGTACACGCGTTGTAAAAATAATCTGTGTAATCTCGTCTGCCGGCGATTGCTCGTAATCTCAATACTCGTTTATTTTGTTCGCTGTCTTGAAGCATTTCTTCGTATTTTATTGCCTCCATTTCCTTCACTACAGTAATGCACACACAATAACACGTTGATGGTAATATGAGGTGTAAGCTACAAGCTGGAGGCAGAAATTACCGTTACATTTCAGCTTATTTTCCGAAGCCAAATAATCCGAAATATAACGAGGAGGTCGCTGACTGATAGTGGCAACCATGAGTCAGGCCGACATAGAAGAGACGACTGCAGCTCGCGTAAGACATCGCCGTCGAGACCGCGTCACGGACGACAGGTAACGACGGTCTTGTTCGCTGGCACCGGGCGCATACATGGTACCGTCCACTGAAGTAGTCGATGGTCGGATATTGCGATCTCGATGATGTCGACTGGTAGATTTTGAAGGTCAGCACGCGTGATGATAACGTCCAGCAGTCCGCCCATGTCGTGCTTCGGCAAGGTCACGTGACAAACCATGCCAAAGGCGGTCAGAAGGTCGTTCATCCAGTCGAACGTTAAAATCGCCGATAATAAGGACAGAATAGGGCAAAGTCACAAGTCTGGTGAAGACATCGCTCAATTCGACGAAAAAAATCGCGCGACACAGCAACCGATCCAGGACGGTAGATGGTGACTGCAACGCCCGTAAACGAGGCACAGGAGACCCTAGCACATAGCAGCTCAAAAGTGGCGGGTCGGGTGCCGATGTCATGCGCATCCTTTAATCCATAGCATTCTCTGATGCAAGCATCAGCAGATTACGACCAAATGCCTAATGTAAACAAAGGCAATGAAATTCACGACTACCAGCGACTCAAATAACTCAAGTATTGAAACCAGCAACTACGCTAGTAATCTTACTTATTACCGGCGTCTTTCTGACTCGAGCAAAACTGGCTTCCTGTTAGTGTTAACACTATCACAACTTGTATGAATTATTCCCTATAGAAATATTGGATACTAACGTTTGTAATTAATTTTGTAATTCAAAAAGCTAGTCATAGTTTTGAAGAGCTCATTGAGACAAATCTAATGATGTATAACACAAGACTTCACAGAGGGGTATTGAGCCGCATGGGCGCTGCCCCCATGATACGCATGGGCCCGTTGCCCCACTAGGTATCACTTCAATATTTATATCGTGTCAACATTTTATTTTAAAAGCTAATAGTCTAAACTTGAACTCAAAATTATCCCTATAAATATTAATTTCAAAATATAATTCACAGTAATTTCATAGGCTTCATCTACAGTAATCGAAAACAGTTTTATTTAGCAGCAAACAAACTGTTATCTGGGCTAAAACAGTTATTCATATATAACTTAATAGCGAAAACTCGCAAACTCTTAGCAAAACGTAAATCCGTACAACTCATCCCAGTGAAACTGTCGACCAGTGGTAGAATATCGAACATCTGTCGAATATCAGTCATACTTTGCGAGAAACCGGCTGTGGGCCCGTGACCCGCGGTGGTCTGTTTGCCCCATGTTACCCTAAATGGACAGTGTAAGCCAGGTAACAAGGCCCGTTTTAATAAATATAGTATCCGATAGTCTTAATAATAATTTAAAGTAGGGTGAAGTAATGATTACAGATAACACGCAGCAGTAATGGCAAGTACAGTGAATAAACAGGAACAATTTGTTACCATGTCGCAACATTGATAGATTAAGGCCCTGATTGAGAGCCGCGAGGCTAAGAACAGGCTCGGCTCTTTGCTATGAGTTTCTTCACAAATTAGGCTAAAGTTTACGCCACTCCTAAATGAGATGGCGATATGAATTTTTCCATGTTTATCCAGCTATTTATTTATAAACGGCGACCAGGAACAAAAAATATGTTCACTTTGTATTAAAAGAGTTATAATGAAAGGAATTTTCGAGAAACTGTGAATATTATTGTTCATCAAGTCTGCAACTTTAACACTTTTTTCGAGATATAAACGGGTTGTAATTTTTATTCTCCATTGAATGATATACTCAGCATTCCTTGATCAGCCTCCTTGTTGTAGATATTATCTGACGAAAAAAAGTTTTGATCGAGCCTGCTGATACGCGGAGGGAAAACCCCGCATACTAGCTGCTTAAATGCAGACGTTGTGGAAGGCATAAGGGGAAAGAGACGTCGTAAATTACAGAACTGTCAGGTCACGACGGGCGGCACGGTAAAGGCGAACTCAATAAGGGGCGAAGAATAATACGTGGCCAGTGCTCGGCCTAGTCCAATTAGTTATAGCCGACCGTTGGCCGTTCCTCGGCCATCTGAAAGCGACCAGTTGCCGCGAGAAAGGGGCTGGCTAGGATATCATATTACAAAGAGTACAAGCTCGAGGGTAGCGACTGGCCGAGCTTCGGGCAGATCAAGGATTTTACACGATGGTCGCGAAAACCTCGCTCTCAGACTTCGCTGCATTTTGACTACAAGTCTTAATCCCAGGTAACATGCATTAAAGGCAGATATAACGGCATAACAAGGGCTGGAGATATAAATAAGTTTTTTAGCCAAAATTCTCTAGATTTGTCAACTTAAATGGTTGTTTCAAACTCAAATCACTCACGAACAATCGATAATCTTTGGCTTTCTTTCCGAGCCCGAACTCCTCACATGAGATAGCATGGATTTAAACTACCCAGCCTACTCCGGCCCATAGTTAGGATCTCGGAGGTTATTAAGTTTCATGTTTTCTGCACAAAGTGAGCTATCAATTCCTCATATACAGTGGGGAAAATAAGTATTTAGTCAGTCACCAATTATGCAAGTTCTCCCACTTGAAATGATGAGAGAGGCCTGCAATTGACATCATATGTATATATATACCTCAACTATGAGAGACAAACTGTAAAAAAATGTTAGAAATTATTTTGTCGGACTTTTAAAGATGTTATTTGCAAATAATGATGGAAAATAAGTATTTGGTCAATAACAAAAGTGCATCTCAAAATTTTATCGTATATCCTTTGTTAGCAATGAAGAGGTCAACGTTTTCTGTAAGTCTTTACAAGGTTGGTACACACTGTTGCCGGCCTGTTGGCCCATTCCTCCATGCAGATCTCCTCTAGAGCAGTGATGTTTTGGGGCTGTCGGCGAGCAATACGGACTTTCAACTCCCTCCAAAGGTTTTCAATGGGGTTGAGATCGGGAGACTGGCTAGCATCCAGGATTTAGAAATGTTTCTTACGAAGCCTCTCCTTTGTTGCCCTGGCAGTGTTCTTGGGATCATTGTCATGCTGAAAGACCCAGCCACGTTTCATCTCCGTTGCCTTGGCTGATGGAAGAAGGTTTGCACCCAAAATCTCACGATACATGACCCCATTTATTCTTTCATCTACGCGGACCAGCTGTCCTGGTCCCTTTGCAGATAACAGAGCTGGGCAGCGCTACTTGGAAATGTAGCGGCGCTACCGCTACCGCTTCACCCACTAGATTGTAACGGGATATATATATGTGGATTATTTTTGAGATTGGTAGATTGAAGTAGACATCCATGAAGGGAAGGTGAAACATAAAAATAACTGTGTAAAAATAACTGTAAGCAAGCTGAAAGATGAAAAAAACCTGTAAGTGATAACTGGTAACAACTTAACAAGTAACAACTAACATGTTGACACTAGTAACAGGCTGAGGTTGACAACATTTCACCGAAATCTTCCGTACAGTTTTATTCTGTAATTTATATTTTGTATGTATCATGCTGAAACCGATAACCTTAGACGATACCTGATGGAATGCAACCTGGTGCCAGAGATTTAGCATGGTGCCAGAGATTTAGGGATCAGGCTATACGCCTTGAAGACGGAAGAGACCAAATATCTTTAACGTAGCTGAAGATCTCACCTCCGGCGCGAAATAGATAGCTATCTGAAGCGCTAGTAAATCTTCTACTACTACTACTACTACTACTACTACTACTGTATCATGCTGGTTTTTAAATAATATTTAATACTATTAAGGGGACCGGCTACCCTAAAAATCAGAAATTTTGGCTTTACCGTTTTCTTGACTCA
>NW_025946481.1:0-38286 GCF_000764305.2 Hyalella azteca
AGTCCGACTTATTCTACTAACTTTTGTTGCCGACTGTACCACAAGAAAACTCATGACAACGGGGCTCTGGGAAGTCCTCTTTTATATGGAGGACTTCCAGCCGACGTCTTCTACACGCCCTTCTCCTTGCAGGACCCAATGCTTTGTCTTGAACAATAGGAACTCTTCTAATGATTTAGTCCTATCTGAAGTATAAAAAAATTATAGCATTCCTAACTTCCGCGCATCCGCAGCGCCTAAACTAACGAGTTCGATGCCACTGCGCCTTGTACTGGTGAGCTGATACCCCAGCGTTTCCGCGCCTAACCCCTTAGCCAGCGGTGGAACCCATGGCTCGGCTTGCCTTTTATTTCGCTCGGCTCGGCTCGTAAAGCTCCACACACTGGCAGATTTAGGAGGTTTGATGGCGAGCCGAGGTTAACTCGCGAGGCAGATTCTTAAGCTTATGAGGCAATTTTAGCAGTTTACGCCTCATATTAGGCTACTGACCTATGAAACGAATTATTGTGTGATTGCAGTGAGCCATAGTCGAGTGGGCAATATCATCACTATAAGAAAGGTAAGTGAAATATTCATTGATACTTGTACAGATATTTTTTACATTTTGTAAATATTATATAAATGTACCAAACTCTAGCCTATTTATTAGCTACAAGGTCGAAATATTTAGCTTATTTCTGGCTTGAAAATGCCTGATTTTAGCTTAACCGTCATTGAAAAAGTTGGCAACACTGGCTGGGACGAGTTCCCAGGACTCCGGAATTAATTGTTATTGATGGATGCCACATTACAGTAGCTGTTCTCCGTCTGCACTCTTATTTAACCTTCGATCATAGGATAAATTAACCCTTGTTGAAGCAATTTGCATGAAAAACCTGGTAATTAATTTATATCGTCACTATACATAGTTGTAATCTCTACTTTCCGTTACTTCGTTGCTGAGGAATTCCTAGTCCCACACTTGCGTTGCCGACTGTACTAACAACTCAACGACTACCCTGGAGCTCAGCACCGGCTGCCGCTTGCATGCTTTAGCTCCAGGCGGGCGCGGCCAGCGGATCTGGTATATTGGTATATTTGCCTAAATCTGGTATTTTCTGGCTTACTGCAAATTTACTGCATTAAGTTCCACCTCGGAAGTTGGAACATCCTCCAGCGTAGACGAGGATTATAAAGATTACCTTCAGAGTGGCGCGACTAGAGCTTTCCCGCCATTTTTACACTCGCAAGTTTACCGCTTGATGAAATAACCCCAATCTAAATGTTAACATTTAACAAGAGTGTGTAGTACAATATAAGCACGAGAGTGATGATCATTGATCGATTACTGATCAGTGATGATATGGCCTAGGACGAGTGAGGTTGTCGAACCAATCTCTGCGACGCAAGCTCCACCATTTTTGGGGTACGCAGCCGTGTACCACCAAATTTGTGCACCAATCAGCCTTGAAAAGAACGCCTAGCATATTTCCGGATGACCACCAAGCAGCCGTGGATTAAGCCATCCGTCGGTAACCAGCCCGTGACATCATCTTGCGTTACATATCAGGAGCTTTACGCCACCACATTCTGAAGCGAATAGCCCAGAGAGTAATGTTTGTCCACCACAGAATGTTGCATCGAATCATCACATCATACCCTGACTTTAGCTCGAACTGTAACTTGCGGACAACGGACTGTGACCAACCAGCCCAGGTCCTCTGTGGAACTGCGTGCATCCTGCCGTGCACCACCAGACCGTCACTTTTAGCTCAACATCCGGGGTTAGGTTTCAGAAAGCATATTTCAGTTCCAAACTCTATCGTCCGCCGGCGAGTGGCTTCCGNATGTTGAGCTAAAAGTGACGGTCTGGTGGTGCACGGCAGGATGCATGCAGTTCCACTGGCGACCTGGGCTGGTTGGTCGCAGTCCGTTGTCCGCAAGTTACAGTTCGAGCTAAAGTCAGGGTATGAAGTGATGATTCGATGCAACGTTCAGTGGTGCATAACCATAACTCTCTGGGCTATTCGCTTCAGAATGTGGTGGCGTAAAGCTCCTAATATTTAAAGCAAGATGATTTCATGGGCTAGTTACCGACGATCGGCTTAATCCGCGGCTGATTGGTGATCATCCGGAAATATGCTAGGCGTTCCTTTCAAGGCTGATTTGTGCACAAATTTGGTGGTGCACGGCTGCGTACCCTTTTGAGTTAGGCAATCTGGTATTCTCACCGAGAAAAAACTGGCAACACTGGTTGGCCACACTATGTAGACTCGCTGAAGTCCGCGTAGCATTAGCTTGAAAAGCTGTCTGTAATTGGCTGACGGAGTTACGAACTTGTCACTAAACTACTTTTTGACGATTTAGCCTTAGATCTAAAAAGGCGCTCTAGATACTGATATCGTACCATTAAGTAACCACAAGAAATAATAGAAGCGCGATATTTTGAGGGTTAGAGTTTTGGTCTGAAATATTACCATGAGGTATTGTGGATAAAATTTTAAAATCAAAATTGCGAAGAAATTGGCCGCTTTCAAAGGCTCGAAAAAGCCGTTCGTAATTTAATAGCTCATTTGAATTTGGCGGTCGTGATGTTTCAAAGTGCACAAGACATTAAAAGCGCCTGTTCCCATCAATTTTGCTCTCCTGGCTTTGCCGTAAGGAGAGGACGAGAATACCCCGGTCCGGTATCAACTTCGCTTCGCGGTGCGCATTGCATCCATCGATAGCCTGCCGTTTTTATAAGCTGGTAATAGGATCACTCATAAACATTACTCGCATATCAAGATGTAAGCTCAAGTACTTTAGTTCCTGCTTTATATCCCTCAGTTTAACATATTTTTTTCAACTTCTCGTCCCTGTACAAGGCCTGCGGCTCGAGCACAGAAGAAATAGGTGATCTCCAGATATTCCCAAGACAGCAACAACTTCCGTGTGCAGCCATTGACGGTACTGTCATGGCCGTTGGACGATTGAAGAATTATTGTTTTATAGCTTTGCCTACGATGGGCACTGTGAAAATTTATTCCAGGTTTACGTAGCGCCTAACTCTGACTTCAGTGGAGGGAGGATCGCGATGTGGACGTACCCCGTACAGGCAGTCTCGCATGCGGCGTGGCGCTGTATTGAAATTCGTTACACGTTTAGTTAGTTGGCTGCAGGTATCCTGTTATTCCTGTGAACATTGACGTGAATTTTCTTAGTCTTCGATTGTCGATGCCTTCACGAAGAATATATATTGTCCCTCCTTGGGTTGAATATGGTGCCCTGCTTTATTAAAAATAATGATCTGTAAGAGTGGTAAGACTAACCCGGAACTGTCAGGGTTTCTTAGCTAACACAAATTCTAACGTGCGCCGGTGGCGCTCTAGCTAGGCGGCATCATCCAGCGAAGTTTTGCCCGCAGATGCTGAGTGCTGTTATGCTGATTAACATATCCTCGTGCTATTGAGATCTCATTGTCGAATGATAGGTTTTCATGCTATAGGTAGATGCTTATTACAGTCAATCGATGTAGCATACTATAGACTCCATTTTTTTTTATTACACAAATGCTGTGGCGGTTTACATAATACTGAATTATATTCAATCCCTGCTACATTACACGAGCCGCTGCAATGCAGACTTACGTCCAGGAGTAAGCAGGCAGACGGACCGACCACACGGAATACGGTCAAATCGCTGTACCATGACTCAGATCAACTAAATATTCATTGATGAAAGTGGTAGCACGGTCTCCGCATGCCCTTTTGGCATTGAGATGTAAACTTAGGTCGTACAGCTACATTGCGGTGCAGCATTAATTAGTAATTACCGTACCGCTGACCAATGGAGACTACCATGCAATACTAGATTATCGTCAGTTATGGAAAGATCGGGTCTAAAAGGCCAGATCTCATGAGGAATCAAGTCACGAAAGGTACAAGAATCGGCAACAGGCATGGCCTATTTATACAGCGCCGACACTTTTATTCTATTCTAAGAATGACTAGTGAATGGCAGCCATGTACGACGCGATGTACTTTACAGTCGAATTCTTGTTCAAGATTGATTCTCTTGACTCGCTGCCAGGTTAGCAATGCGAATGGCGTCCGACCAGCGAGTGAAATATCCTACATCATACACAATTTTTGACAGCTCGCAATAAGCAGATAGATAATAAGCTTATTGAAGTTTCGAGGAAGTGCACATTTTATTCTCGCACGTACCTAACTACTGGGATACTAGCCTACCAAGACTTCGGCTAGCTTTACATTAGGGGCATACGTTGTAATACCACTCGTTTCAACCAGGCCTCCTAGAGCGAGGTTTTTTCACCCAGATCTGTTTTTTTTCGCCAACTCTTGGGGTTTTTAGCTAATATAATTGAAATATTCTGAGTGCCTTAAATTTGATTATGCAGTCAATACAAAACGAAATGGAGCAACGCACTAACCGTCAGACTATATATTTTCCCTAGCAGACAAACTGTAGTGGTTTGAAGTCTATAGTGGCGCGAAGATTAATAAGAGTATAGAACGCGTTCATTACCAGTCAAAGCACAGGTTAACGACTTCTCAGGGCACACTACACAGTACCGCGCTCGCTATTTACAAGTATGTATTAGTTGTGTCGTGCGTTACGTTGAGCTTATACTGTTGCTTTTGTGCCTATCGGTGCTGTTAAATTAACATAGTGAAAAGTGAAAGCCCTGAAAATGGTAAGTCCCCCTAGAAAAGTAACTAGAAGTGGTACAGTCTATTAAAGGAGAGTGGCTATATGAAAAAGACTTAAGAGGAGTGGCTGCAAGAAGAATCAAAATAAAAATGGGTTTCAAATTGCGCATGATGTAAAACTCAAATAAAAAATGCCAATAGATCCATGTTGATAGCACATTTTAAGACGGCGAAGCATCTCAACAAGTCAACAACATGGAAGAAGCCAAAGCAGCCACTAAAATTGTTTCATTTATTAAGAAACAGATACGTAAGGTGCATGATGAGGTTGCAAAGGCAGAATTACTTGGTATCTGCTGATATTGCTGAACACAATGTGCCATTCGCGCATTCAGATCATCAACGTAGCCTGTACCATTGTCAACCCTTTTATTACACTACCTATCTCCACGAATTCTACCTAATTTCGTCTCGGTGGTTATGAACTCTACCCGATTCTACCGGCTTTCGTCCGAGTAGGGAAGATAAATAACCCGATTCTACCAGTACACTACCGTCCGGTAGAACGTCACAACTGCTAAGTTCGACAGTAATTGTAAGTTTTCATCACAGAACAGCTGCTCAACCTTGAAACAGGTTCGACTGGAAAGAGTCCAGCCTGAGCAAGTCGTATTGTGTGCCCACAACTTGTTGAGTTGGTCCCCACACGTGATTGGCAAATGCCATCAGGCCAAACAGAGAGACGATGTGCGTTTTTATGAAGATGCCCGACCACTGCCAATGTTCAGATGCAATTACCCAAAGCCAACAAAGCTCCGAGGTTGCGAGTCGAACAAGGGTGCAGACAAATTCTAACACAACGTCTCTCACTTAGACTTTTTTCTTTGTAAGAGCACTGCTGCGAGGTAACACAACACTCGCACATCTTCAACCATTAATGCCTGTCAACCGAGTGGGCTCGTGCGAAATTGCACAACACTAGCTGAGCCTCGACAATTCCTACCTAGGAAGGTAGAAATGCATGGGCTCCGAGGCCGTCTCCGGCCAAGCAAATCTCCCAAGAAGTCCTGGCACGACAGACTTCGAGGTTGACACCATGCATGAGGTCGTCAGACCGTGTCAAACCGTGCATGACACCTCGCTCGGAACTATAGCAGCTATTCCTAGTTTATATATAGATATTAAGTTCTGAAACTTTACCCATGAGACCATTGCAGTTCAGTTGGTAGATTTTATGCTGGGACTCTAATTCACTTGCTCTTTGCATGACATTAAAATTTACAGCAGCTATTAAAATTTTCTTTTTCTTTGAGCTTCTGGTTGATTTATTCTGTCTCTTAGGAATATGTGACGATTCTACTTTTTCAGGGAACGGTGCAGTCATGTATGACTTTAATTTAGGATTCACGTCTTTTTATTTTGATTGTTTAGTGTTGTGGGAAGCCCCTTTCAATGGTCCTGCAAGGAAGTAGGAATTTCCTACTAGGGGTCCTGCAAACCCCTCTCTCCTGAGATGCAAAGACATGTGAAATCAAAGTATAAAATTAAAGCAAGAGTCTAAATTTCAGTCAGTACCTTAATCACGTAAAAGGTGTTGTAATTAATATTTTATGGTTGAATTTAGTGCACTTCTTAGGTTTATCATGTTAATTCTATGTTGCTTTTCAGACGGTAAAAACAGGCAGACTGGTATATACCATAATTTTAGGTTGAGTAGACCTCCGTGCCTCGGTTTTGCGCTGGTTTCTTCTCCTTTCCCTTCCACTGTGCATACGTTGTTCTTGTTGTGTTGCTGTTCGAATAAATTAATAAATGAATCCAAGAAAAGTGTTGAATAAAAAGGCGGATTGGGATGGTTGTAGGAGAAGTGGAGACCATCACTAATTCTTTGTTTTCCTGACCCTTTGCAACAAACCCCTAGGCCCACAACGTGGCTGATAACACGTTGTACTTAAAAGAGTCCTATAACAACATATATAAGTCTGAATTAAGAGCCATCCTGAGAGAAGGTGCAAGCTTCTATCAAAGATTCCTCATTACCCAGTTAAAATTTTGAGCCGAGACCGGCGCCGGGTTTAGCCGGGCTGGTCGCGCTTTAGCAGGATGGAGCCGCGAAACTATAACCGGCCATCTATCCAGGTTTCCAGCGCAGAGTAGGCAGCACCGTGCATCTACTGGAGAGGTGTCCAGGTTTTTGACATTTGTAGCATCTGAGTGGAGGTGGGTTGTAGATTCTTACTTTGTATGCAATAAAACCAAAGAGAACTTTTTCTGGGAGTTTTTATCCTTCAAAGTCCTCTTTTAGGACCAGGGACTTTCCTTTTGAAAACTTTTCTTCCTGAAAATTTTGGCAGTCGGGTGATCTCAACTATTTTGCTGGGTTGTTTCTGCAGGTCTAAAAGCTCTTCTAAGTTGAAATCCAGGCCTTCTGGTGCAATGACACCTGAGCATGACTTGCCCAGATCCAATGTTGGCCTGTAACATTTGATTAATCAGTTTCCAAGCTTTTTTGTTAAATGGAGTTTTTCATGTTCCTGCTTTTCAGAGGGTTTAAATTCTACTGCTCTAATATTGTCACATTTGGCACAATATAGTCACATTTGGCACAATTACCTATAACTTCAAACATGGAACGCAAATTTATGGCTTCACGCTTCTAAAATTTTCCTATAGGTGTGCATAAGAATGCGCTGATTTCAGTTACCTTTAAGTAGTTTTTTTAGTTCGCTTATGATTGATTAAAGAACATCGGGAATAAATCTTGAAGTTTTGTTGGCTGATATGCAAAACAATAATTCTAGGAATTGAAAGCTATCGCCAGTCGCTAAATAGCGCAGGTAACTTCTATTTTTTTGTGATTGCATTCCTCATTGGAGTGTCTTTAAATTATATGTGGCTTAATTATACTCAGAAGCTCATTGAATTGGTCGGTACTCTTCTCAAGTGTCTTTTATATGCTAGCTAGAGGATCTTCTGCCGAAAGTTCACGGAACAGAGTAGATGATGCTCCAAAGTTATCTCTTCCTCCTATCCAGTCCTTCACTCACACTCTACGATGATCTACATAGTTTTTCACCTCCACAACCAGAGTGGCTACTACGCAACAAACTGCTACATCAATCGCTTCTCAAACTCGTCATTACCGCTACGTTCCATGTTCCAACATGCACAGACCTCACTCGGCGTCTTCCAACAACGCACTGGTCCATGCGGAGTGTTAACCGAATACTATGCTCGTGTATAGGCAGGCTCTCAGCCAGCAAAACTGGTCACCGAATACTTGACCCCTTGTATAAGCACCTTTAGCTTTGGTTTCTGGCCAGCGTCGTTATGTGAACTGCTAGGGGTTAGCTGACAAGTTCTCTAGAATTGAATTCTTATAATTAGATATTTCAAAGTGTAACTGTCAAAGTGTAACTGTCTGTAACAACATTCTTTCGATATTGTTTTATGCTATATTGTCATGTCATTGCTATATGATATGCCATGTTGCGAGAGTATTGCCATGCCAACACCCACGCAGGTGTTACCGTGTTGATCGGCTGCATCTTTCTTCCATCATCAATAACTCTTGACTTCGTACTTAACACTCCTTTTCTGACCCCCTACCTTCTTATTTACCTTAATTAATTAGGAGAGGGACGGTCTTTCATAACTTCTAAATCCAATCTCAACCCCTTTAGCCACCCTCTTTCCTCGAGTCCAATCGAATCTTAGGCTCATACATTCATTAATTTTCGAGTTATTCAAGAAAACAATGAAAAAGAGGTAGGAATAATTTCGTCGCTAACTGAATGTCAAAACAGAGCGAACGTGTTTCATCGATCTCTGTCTTTGCAATTACAAGTAAATTCCTTTGGTAAGCGAAAAAGTAATTTAGTTACTGTTGGCTTCGACGCGCGTCGAGTGATGGCATTTGCTGCCTATGATTGCACGGCTGCCGACAGAGGAAATGAATGTTTTACAAAATATACGACTACTGATTTACGAAATAATTCGATGGCATGAAAGAAGCTATTGAACTATTACATACTATGGATTGGTTTCCTAGTCTCTTGAAATATTTGATAGAATTTTTTTTTTTCAGTTATAGCCAACTGTACTCTTTCGACTCACGAGCACAAATGTCCTGTCTATTGGCTAGACGATTTTAAGCCTTTGTCGAGACGAGAAACTATTAAAGGTTAGACTAAGAAAAATTCACACGAACACTGAATTTAGTCAGGAAATGACATTAATTCAATCAATATCATGATAATCTGCCATAATACATATACAGAGCTTGACGTCTCGGACAAAAACGCGGCCTCTCTCACGGCCGGTCTCGCGGCCGTGATTCCAAATTCAGTGAGCGTGGAATATCTCGCAAAATACTGAACGTAGCTTCATGAAACTTGGTACACATAATCATTAGAGCCTAACGGTGATGTTTAGCTCGTGACAATTTTTCAAAATTCGCCTTCATTCCTGAGTTATATGAATATACGTGGTGAAAATTGCAGTGAGCGTGACATTTCTTCTAAAGTACTGTACAGATTTGAATTAAATTTTGAATATAAATTTCTAAATACCAAAACATCACCGTTAGGCTCTAATGATTATGTGTACCAAGTTTCATGAAGCTACGTTCAGTATTTTGCGAGATATTCCACGCTCACTGAATTTGGAGTCCGGCCGCGAGACCGGCCGTGAGAGAGGCCGCGTTTTTGTCCGAGACGTCAGAGCTTGCTTCATGCTAACTCGCCACTACGCAATACACTGAAACATCTATGTCCTACTCCAATTTGCCTCATCGAGCGGTCGAAGTCTAAACAATGAGTTAGTTTTGAAGTGAATTTCTGCCCTAAAGTAAAAACGTTTACCAAAAACTCCAGATGTTTGCTGGAAGCGCGATTGAATTTCACGGAATGAAAGGAAAATATTTAGGCTCGTAATCTGCCAATTCCTGCAGAAATTGACATTGAAATAAAAATTACTTATTCTGCAATAGCCCGGGCCGAGTTTGTATCGTTTGGTCCATGAGCGCCCGACCTGACACGAATTTTTTAAAGTAAATCGGGAAAAATGTTTTGTGTTTTCTAGAAGTTTCAGAAATTTTTTCTAACGATTAATTCGATCGAAACATGTATTTTTCTGAGATCCTTATCTCCGGTTAGACGAAATTTTTCTAAGTTAATTTGAAATGCACAATTTTAAGTTTACTCGACGTTTCACATGATTCGTAGCTTTTATTATTCTTTTGTGATCTTGGTCCGGCGGACCAGATTAGGTCCGGGTTTTAGTCACTTGATCTGGGTTTCAGTCACTATATGTTCATGCTTCGAATTTGAGGTACTGTTCAGACCGTCGAAGTAAGAGGTGTACTCTGTACTGTGCTGATTGCTGAAGCAACTTGAGCTCCCGTGACAGCAGCTGGTTTCGGCCGGCTACCACGTCACCTCTCTCAGATTTTGAAAATGTCAATGGATGAACAGCTAGAGATCATTTCCTGCGAGGCTGCGACCTGCATACCTATCAACACTCCCGGCCTCACCCTGCAAATTGCTGAGATGACCCAAGATCCTTTTTTTTCTGGACATATCCATGTTGAGCTTGGCTTCACCAAGTGTTGAACTAAGAAAATGTTAACAAATTCTAATAGGGATTAGCGGATTACTTTGTTGCAAAGATTTTAAGATGGCCCTGGATGGGATTGGGAATGCCCCCATCAAATGATCAATGATCGAAGATTTTAAGATACACCATGGGGCATTGTGTGGTTACTCACTGGTTAGTGCCCCAGGTGTGATTGGTGCCCCCAGGTGAATGGTTAGCTAGTGCCTGTGCTCCAGAGTCCAGGTGTGTGTATCATCATAGAATCATGGAATGGTGGATTTTTAGGAAAGGGAGTTTAACGTAGCTTCAGCATAGGCATTGAAGCTTTCTGCCCTTGCACTGGCTAATGCCTAATGGCAGGGTTTGGGAAACTGCATTTTTCATTATAATATTATATGTTGAATTCATTTTTCAGAACAGCAGAAGTACTCTATAATTTACTATTTAGGAGCAGACTTAACATTTTATATAACTCGATTTCCTACCATACAAAAATTACAAAAATATGTATGCATCACCAGGCAGTAGGTAGTAGCCACAGTGTTTAATATACTACAATCATACAATGGAACACATAGAACATGCATTTCTTGTCTTTCCTGCCCAATGTTATTTTATTACAGTTACTAAAATAGAATTTTGTTCAGGAAACACAGGGTGATGCCCGTCACTGGCGTCTGGCGTCACACTTGAACATTCATATATTTTTTCACAAACATCACAGAGTAATGCACATGCCTTTTTATGATAGATTGTGTAAACCAAAAAATACCTTTGTATTCACCTAATTGATTATAATCTTTTTTTCAAGTAGTTTAATTAAATTGCTTTTCAAGTGTCCTCTCGTGTGTACCAGGTAAGCAATAGATGCTGCAGTCCACATATCGATAAATTTAAAGCTAATACTAATTTCAGCTTGGATTTTAATTTTCAATTAAGGAACAAAATTATTTGGATTTCATTTTATGCAATCTTACTTTTTATTTCCAAACTTTTTGATCCATGAGCATGGTGAGCTTCAACAGCCACAACTCTTACTAGCAAATTCTTTCAGAATATATTACTACAGAGCGAGTACAGACATTTCCGTGAAAAATAATTAGGGTTTTGGGAAAAGTTTTGATAACTAGCTTTACCGTAAAATGGGGTAACTTAGACCGGTGGGGTAACTTAGACCACTTTTTTTTTTTTAACAAAAACCCCCAAAACTCAAAAACTATTTGACATAGAAAAATTTTGTCAATGGGCATTAAAGGCCTAATACTGAGGCTACATGACACAATAGAAAGATTTAAAAAGTTTGCATATCTAATAGGTTAAAAAATTAAAAATGTGACCCTTGAAAAAAAGCTATTATTTCAAGCCTGTCAGAGTACCCCCTCCAATTTTTTTATTTTTTGGTTAAATAACTCCAGGTTTTGATGCATTGTATTAGAGCTCTTTAATTCGATCGAAACGTGTATTTTACATATGCAAATGACAAATTTTAGGAAAGTGTC
This sequence comes from Hyalella azteca, assembly GCF_000764305.2. NCBI lineage: Eukaryota > Metazoa > Arthropoda > Malacostraca > Amphipoda > Hyalellidae > Hyalella > Hyalella azteca. The sequence goes on from NW_025946481.1 coordinate 11,729, forward strand.
ATAGTTTGCAAATGAGGGGCGTCGCCCCCAAATGGGGGAACTTAGACCACCGAATGTCAGCCCTGACGGGGTAACATAGACCGGCTTGGAAGTTAATATAAAATTACCATATATAACATATTTTATGTTTACAATATTTACCCCGTCAGGGCTGCCATTAGGTAGTCACATTTCCCCCAGTATGGGGCAGCGCCCCCCATTTGCAAACTATGACACTTTCCTCAAGTTTGTCATTTGCATATGTAACTAGAAGAGTTCAACTACAATGCACCAAAACCTGGAGTTATTTTACCAAAAAATATAATTGATTTTATCACCTGGTCTAAGATACCCCAAGAGCTGGGGTAACAAAGACCATCACTTTTTTTTTAATTACATAAAGACTATGAAGGCAGGAGCCAGCAATTTGTGGTGAGTGAAGCTAGAGTATAGACCTGTATTTTGCATGTTTCAATTCAAGTTTAATACAGCTAGTAAAAAAATGGCATCATTTATAAAAAAAGCGGTCTAAGTTACCCCATTTACGGTACCTGCTTAAAAAATATATTATGAATGCTTTTGAATTGTCTAATTTGAAGTAAGTATAAATATAATCTCTTTTATGGAACTGAACTTTAATTTATGGTTATGTGGCTATAAAAATAATATCATTTTAACATGTAATTACCAATTATATATGTTCCAACGTTCCAATGAAAAGTTCCATGCTTAGAATTGATATAATAGCCAATATAGCTGTTTATTACTAATCAATTGAGCAACATGAAGTCATTTATTTCTCCTCGGGTTATGCAGTTTGATCCTAATTCTTTTAGCCAGCAGGAGATAGAAATCAATTAGGCTTGAAGTTGAAGCATATTGTAAAATTTCCTGATGAAAGATGGTTACCATATTGAAAATGATGATAAAATTTGTCAATATAGTTCAAGCCTGAGAGAGTTATCTTATACTAAATAAAATACAAAATTATTTTGACATTCCACATTTATATTTTTATGTGGTAATACTCATTTATTTTTTAAATCCAATTGCTTATGAAGGAAAGGCTACTAGAAATATTTATTTGATACTTAAAGTTATGTCCACACTCGAATAATAGTAATCATTGTTATCAAAACAATGCATAACTGCCTGTGGCCTTAAACAATTCCACCAGTGTTAAGATCCTCTGCCTAATTTTTGTAGTTAAAATATAGTTTTGCTAATTTTATGCATATGTTCAGTCTTAAAATGCCTAGCATCTTACGGACCAGTCAATAAGTCTAGCAGCTATCTCGATCAATTGTCAGTTATGGAAATATTGGATTCAAAATGCTGGATCCCTTGTGAATCAAGTCGCGAAAAGTACAAGAATCAGCAACAGGCCATGGGCCTATTTCTTCAGTGCCGACATATCTATTCTATTTTGTTTTGCCAAATTTTGGGAAAATCTGTGTGTTCAGGTTTGGTTAAACTGTGCAAGTGACCAGGGGTTATTATCACACTAGACAACATCTACTTAAGGCTAGTACAGAAGAAATGGAGAATGGTGCAAATGCCAGCTGTGAATTAGCCTCTACAGCCAATTCTCATGGTCAGTTTACTGGTGCTCATATATAGACTTCCATGCCTGCAACTTTTAATCATTTCAATTGAGGTTATTGAGTAACTGGCTATTTTTCATGCACAATTTATGAAGACTACTGAAACAAACAAATTTACCTGCAATATCTAGAAAATTTTTGCAGCCATATTATTTCCTGATTATAATGTTTTTTTTACCACATTTTGTATGGAAATTTTTAGCATTTATATCTGCAATTTTATAGTTATCTGGCATCTGCTTCCATAGCAAACCTGTTGTGGATTCATTTTATCGTGCACATTTATTTATCAAACTATCTTACATTTATTTCAGTGCTTGTTTTTTAAGTATTTTTTTGCTAACCTTAGAGATACCAGTAATTGTTTTCATTCTCCCAATATGGTCATAGCAAATGGTATGAGAGAGTGCCATGTTTTCTTGCATAAACTCTCCTAAGCTGAAATACACGATATCAGTATTGTCAATCACTTCATTTGGGCATGGCAAATAATATAAGAAAATGCAGTATTATCCTGCATAAACTCTCCGAGGCTGAAGTCAGGAGGGGCTGGTGTGCTGAGAAATGCCCCACCCAAGCACCTCCTGGTCCTGGCACAGTGAAGTCTGAAGGTGCGTGTGTAAGTCTTGGTATGTGTAAACTGAAGGCTTACTACCTTTGTTCATTTATATATTCAATGGTAAATCACTTGAAAAGGAAATTAGACAAGTTCTTTCAATTATTTTATTGAGATAGAATATAGTTCACAATATCATGATGATCATTTAAGATTAAGAAAGTTGTGACATGAGACATTGACTAGTCAAGAATGACATTGACATTGTCTCACACATCACTGATCCTTAATTAATTATTGCTTCACTGCCAATTCTTGAGAAAATTCTTTTATTGTGCAGTCCTGGAGGAATGTTCCTTACCTCCTGTTCTTGACGTTCCACTCAACTGCATCAAGGAGGAGGTCAAAATTGAGATAGAAGAATGGGTTCTGTTTGAAGAACCAACCTCCAATGATGATTTTCCTGGGTTCAATATGGACACGCAAGGTAAATTCCCTTATGGTCCCTGAAAGTAAAATTAATAAATATTTCAAGTTGAAATACTTGTCAATTGCTGGTTTATTTCGCTTAACTGATGCAAACTAGCATGCATGTTGTGATGCATCAAATTATTATTCAAAGCTGAGAAAATAATTAATAACCTCCTAGAAATATTGATTAGTAAAATTTATTTTCAGGTAAAGAACTTCCTATTTCCTATGCACTTATTACATCATGAGAACCACTCCGGGCAACATCCACATTACAATTTATTCAATTTTTAAAGTCCATTCCATGGTTCTCATAGTTTAAACCCATATATCTGTGAGCTGTGCATTTTTTCCTATTACATAAGCACCTCCCTAAATTTTCTAGTAATAAAGTTTTCCAATGTTTATTTATAATGAACTGGAGAACAGGTTGGTGGTGTTTATAATGAACTGGAGAACAGGTTGGTGGTGTTTATAGTGAACTGGAGAACAGGTTGGTGGTGTTTATAATGAACTGGAGAACAGGTTGGTGTTGTTTATAATGAAAAAAACAATCATGAAGTTTTCCCACTGGCATAACTAGATCGTAATAAAATTTTTTACATCATTAAACTCTCAGTAGTGATAATATGGTTGGCTTAATTGCTTTCAAAAACTTATTTCCCCTTTTATCATGTTTGCTTTTGCTCAAAATATGAGTGGTCGATATTTATATATGTAATCATTTCATTGACACAGTAGTACAGCTTATGCTCATGGATCATCGATGATTAATTTAATTAGCAATGAAAGCATGAATGAAATTAGCATTGCCTAAAGTTTGCAGCAGTGTAGGGTTTCTCAAAGTTTATGGTTATTAATTTGAATATTTGTTAAATCCAAATAAAAAATGAGAAAGATATGCATCTCTTATTGTATTGTGTCACATATTTTCATAATTAAGTCAAAAGTATATATAGATATAAGATTACTTGGACATTTAGATTTGTTTGCATAAAAATTTGTTGGGAACAAAATGTTATGCATGAACAAGATGTGCTTTAGAAAAATAAGATCAAAGTTGTTGTTGGACTAGGTTACCTCTAAGTGATCGTCACTCTAGGTTCTGGTCACTCAGTGGCCAGTAGCCAAGCTGGGTAATGTTCATGGCCAACTAGAAAATCAGAAGAACAAACATTGCTCATAATGAATGATCTTTATTTTGAAGCACTTTATGAATATTCGAATGTGAAATGTAATGTAATATTTGGATGCAAATGTTCTTTCCATAATACAATCTATAATATTTCGTCCTTGCTGCTCAATATTTAATGGGATAAAGATGTATTCATATAAGATCCTTGTCATAGATATTCAAACAATGACGCATGCGGCCCACACCGGTCCAGCAGGCGTGACCGCCCTGCTCTTGTAGGCTACGGAGCCAAACAAGCTATACTGGCGTCTCTTAGGGCAGCCATTTTGCTGGCGCATTCGGCGGTCGACCATTTGATTAGAGGCCGATTCCATGCGGGGATAGATACTAGCGGGCTGGTGGCGTACCTACGCAATATTTTTTGAAAAGAGCTTATATGCTCTTTCTAATTGAGATAGATTATTTCACGCGTCTGCTGACAATACTGAGGCATGCTATACCCGGCTTTTTGGCCAGAGGCTGTTTTTTTAGTTCAAAGGATGTATAATGCCTTTTGACGCTCCCGGTCGATTACGGGATAGGCCAAAATTGTTGGAAGCTAAGTTATTTTAGGAAAGCATCATGTTAGTCCATAGTAAGCTGGGTGGTGTTGGTTTCAGGCAACCACTGATACTAGATGACCTTGAAGAACCACTAGTGTACTAATTCTTCCATTGGTGACATGCACCTGCTTTGAGGTAACTTGTTGCTGTGTCAACAGTACAGCAGCGGTAAGTCGTTCACCACTGAAGGAGCTGCAGCCGGTGGCAGTGGTGGTCCTTCTAAACCGTCACTCTCTTGCTCCTTATGTAGTTATGCTTGCGTCACACGTCATAATCTAAAGCGACACATTCTTCATAAGCACTCGACAAATAAACCCCTCACTTGCTAAATTAATTTTTCTTGCGTCACACAGCAACATGTAAACCTACACGTTAATTCTAAACACTCGTCGCACAAGCCATGAGATCATAGGGGATCAATCATTAAGTTACGAACAAATCAATAATTTTGTCTTGAGTTCTAATGTGTACCTGCTACTTGCACTGTAGCAATAGCTTTTAAAGATTTGTGTAAAGTATTAGGATGCCGCGGATCCAAGCTACTGCCGAGATGAAAGGGAGACTTCCGAGAGGAAAGGACGGAGCGAAACTTCCAGGCGATATTCTCAAGTCATGTCCGCTTTTAAATTCAACCTAAGTTGTTACTTTTGCTCGCCTACTGCCTTGAACACGGGGACTATAAGTGAAATGCGTATACTGTATACGTACGGGGTCGGGGCATTACTGCCGGAATTACAATAAAAAATATCGGTTTTGTAGTAGAGGAGGCTGCTGATGCTGCCATTATTGTTTCTTATTTCTGGTTTACTACTTTTTCCTTTGAATTGTTTGTGAAATGGAGTGTCGATTATCTTTTCTTGACAAATAAAGGATGACAAATCTTATGATTTCGTTTTTTTCTGCGTGCCCTTCTTCATTTCATTTCTTTGTTATATCCACCCAGGCTCGCTCCACTCAATCTTCACACGTCATAAGCGTCCACATGAGCGGCTGTGGGGGTTAATTTACGTTGCCTATCTAGATATATCGTATTAGACTCGTATAAGAGGATTATTTAAGGCCAATACAACTTGTGTCATTCACTAAATTCAGATGGAAAGGTTTAGGTGCGGCAAGACGAAACTGGTCGGGAGAAGTAAACACACAATAAATTGATAAAGTGAATTTATTCGTTAAGCTCGCGTGACCTGCTCGATGTGATGATCGAGGAGGAATTGGAAGGCCAGGCCAGTGGTGAAGGTCGACGGGCTACACGTGGTTGCGTAGTGAGGCGTCGTGGACGTGACGTCGTCTTGGAGACGTTGCACAGGCAGAGGTGATAGAGCGATGCCGAGACACGAGAAGACGTTACCCAAAACACGTGATGATGTGGGCACGTAGAGATGTTCACATGTGGAGATAACACCGTAAGCACGCTTTCGTGTTACTAAATGCCCGTGGGGAAAATTCACTAAATGCACGTGGGGAAAATCACTGAATGCACGTGGGGAAAATTCACTGAATGCACGTGGGGAAGCATCGGCACGCAGATGAAGATGGCGTCGGTCCGCTGGCAGAGATGCTGGCTGAGAACTGACAGAGACGCGGATAGACCCGGCAATAATACGCTGACGGAGATGCCGACAGAGATGTTGACAGGTGCCGACAGAGATGCTGACAATTGCCGACGGAGATGCTGACAGAGATGGGAGTTTGCACGTTGCAGGGGCCGAATATTAGCCGATGTGGGGACACTGCGAAATAGGGCAATGTTAACACACCATTTACAACACCATTTCACAAGTGAGCTATATGTCACGTGAGCTTTTACGTTATAATGAAAATTTGATTACTCAAAACTTGCAATGTCTCTGACATGACTTTACTCTTACATTTAACACACTGAATAAGAGCTATTCTTAGGGCAGAGTTTCTAAGTTAGAGAGCTTACGCGAGATGTTGTTCGCTCGATGTCAGGAGGCAAATAGGACGCTACAGTTTTAAGAGGCTATGAAAGAGCAAGGCGTGAGAAGTTGTCATCGACTGAACTGAGCTTTCTCCGAACTATTCTTGTGATGATATTACAATTATTTAATATGATAAACTGTAAGTATTAATATCAATATGGTGAACATAAAATTTGTTCTAGGTAGCGAGATATGATACACATAAAATTAGCTCTATGTAGCGAGATCCGCTACACGGTTATTCAATGGTAAAAGGCAAGTTTGAGAAGGAGAGTTTCAAGTTTTATCATTAACATATCTATGACTATCAATGCCACTATGAATGTTCCCCGCTCTAGCCGGGGTAGACGAAAGTCAAGAGCTTCCCAACCCCCTTCCCCACCTCATCTGTGCAAGACCTTTCACTACTGAGCCGCAAGTGCGGACTCAACTCCGTTGGGCTTTGAGTCTGTGGTGGGCATTGGGGTTCGTAGGTTGCGTGGACAAAATTGCTGATTGAAACTAGTGATGTAATTCATATCAATGATCTAACGATGCTGCTGATATCAAATTAGCATTTGTTTCTATAGAGTCTGGAATATTATAGGATATTACTAAATAGTCACCTGAACACAAGTCAGACCTCATGACCTATGATGAGAGGAAGGCATACCACCACCAATACTGGACTTTGAATAGAAGTATCGACTCTGAATAAATAGTCGCATGGCCTGTTGCCGATTCTTGTACTTTTCGTGAAATACGCATGGTGGGCATATTGTTTTCATCAGAAAACATCATTGCTAAAATATAGTTTGACAAAATTGTTGTAAATTTATATCTGCTCATTTTACTGATACAGGTTTCGTACGGGATAATTGAAAACATCCATGCAGTTAGCGCTTCTCTTGGGATGGTCGAATCAGAATGATAAAAGCTATAAGTTGTTTTATTGAGACCCACGGCTGGCTGATGAAATTCTACAATGTGTGACCTGACGGCGTTCACCCTAGATTGCTCAAAAAATTGTCAACCGTCCTGGTCGGCCCTCTAACAGTGTTCTTTCAAAAAAACTTGACCCCAAGGGAATTAAAACCATAGAATAAGGGTTTTTCGGGGTTTTAAAGCCAAACCCATGGTTTGAAAACCATAGAATAAGGGTCATTTGCCAGCCGATTGGAGAAGCTCAAACAACACCATTGTTCAAAAAAGGTAACAAGAGTAGCCCCGGTAACTATCGCCCTGTATGCAGTCTGGCAAGTGTTGTTAGTAAGGTAATGGAATCTGTTGTGATGGATAGAATTATCGATCACTTGACTGTTGTCAGCATGGTTTTATTGCCGGTAGATCCTGCACTACTAACCCCTTGTCTACGTTGAACGATTGGATTCGCCGGCTGGACGAAAGAAGCCAGTGGCTGCAGTGCACCTCGATTTTGCCAAAGCATTTGACAGTGTCCCACATGAGCGGCTGTTACGTAAAGTGAAGTCTTTGGGAATAGAGGGAAATGTACTCCAATGGATCAGAGATTTTCTGGTAGGTAGACGACAACTGTATCAGGCTTGACAACGGTGCGCAGTGGTGTGCCACAAAGCTTTCTATGTTCATTGCTTTTATAAACGATCTGCCAGACGTATTGTCAAGCGTGTGCTCCATGTATGCATTTGCATACATGGAGCGCATGTGCATGTATGCAAAAAAAAATTGTAATGCAGTTAAGGATGCGTCAAATAAAGTGTATTTGCAAGATGATCTAGATAATTTAGTTAACTGGCCTGATACGTGGCAGCTGCCTTTTAATGCTGAAAAGTGTCAAGTGTTTCAGCTCGAAAAAACAATGAACAACAAGATTACAGTACGAAAAGACATGGTTGGAACTAGAGAGTAATGATGGAAAAGTCTAGTGTGAGAAAAAATATGGGGTTGATGTCGATAAGAAGCTGAAATTTTCTATGCATATTGAAACTCAAGCTAATAAATCCATAAACTTCTTGGAGTGATCAGTCGCTCCTTCGAGTTCGTAGATGCAGAAACGATGAAGTTGTTGTTTGTCGCTGTCGTGCGCCCGAACCTAGAGCTTGGAAACGCTGTGTTTTCACCGAAACTTGAAGAAGACAAGAATTTTATAGAGTGTTCGAAGACGTGCAACCAGGATAATTCCAGGCTTCAAGGACAAGACTAATGAAGAAAGATTAAATATCGTGACGCTTCCAAGCCTCAATTATCGACGTCTGCGTGGTGGCCTCATTGAAGTATATTAGTATACTCATATCCCAAGGTCCCAGAAGGATTACTTGAATTTTAAACAAGAACCAACACCAGGGGAAGGGCTATATACTAAAAAAAACTTCGTTGCAACTCATCCACGCGACAACGCTTCTTGACGCTTCGAGTCACCGACATGTGGAATAGCCTCCCTGATTACATCATTGACGCTCCGAGTATGAACGCGTTCAAGAACAGACTAGATAAAGCCATAGAAAAATATATATTCAGACTTGAAATACCTAGCACCATATCTAACCTGGTGGAAGTCTAGTAGCTATTTCAAACTACCGTCAGTTTCGAAGATCTGATAAAAGGACCTGTAGTCAGACCTCCTGTGAACAAGTCACGAAAAGTACATGATTCAGTGATAGGCCACATCTGGCCTATTCTTCAGTGCAGACATCACAATGATATGATATGAATCAGCGGCATGCCAAACATTGGGTAATCTTCAAAGCCGGCGCCACTATATTATATTTTATATTATCACTTTAGTTTGTTAGGAAGCGATCGTATGGCAGCATTCACTGAACCGTTGCGTGTGCACCACGTGCAACAAGAATGAATTTCACTTCTTGCACTAACCACACCATGGAGTCACTACGTTCTCGGAATCGCCACATAAGTACCAAGCAACCTGAGACCCAGCCATAAATATTCACTAAACTTAACCATCGTATTAACTTGTCCTGAGATTTATTAACTTGCAACAATCTGAAGCATAGCAGAAATGACCGTAAACGAGTTGTCGCTCATGAATCTTGCAAGGGATTCGGTGGGTGGTGGAAAACTTTGAACCTCCAAAATTGGGAGAACAAGAGGTCTTTTGATGCAGAGCCACGACCGGAGGACAAATGCCTGTAAGCAGAGCAGCACAAGCGGTTTAATCTGAATTTTCCGAACATTTCGGCCATGAACTTTCATTCCAGTTTTACCGAGATTTTATTGTAGTGCGCCTGTGTAAAAATTATATTATCATTCCCTATTGAGATCTGTTTCTTACCACTGGGAGAAGGTATGTGAAATGGCTTGGACGCACGCCTTTAGTATTCTCTCACAGTGAGTACACAGCAAAGCTCGCGTGAGTCCCTAGCTGTGGCATAAAGGATAGTAAATAATTTCATAACAGCTCATATGAACACCAAAAAAACGAAAATATCAGCGCTGGTTTCGTGACTTTTTTACTCATGTTAATTTTATTTATGCGATGGATCGCACAACTCTTAAGATTGACAGGTCATTTCACTGCTGAAATATTTACGAAAGAGTTCAGCCCATAGTCTGTATAGCCTCAGTTTTTTCATTTATCAACTAAAAATTTACGTCAGTGGTATTATTGCATCCCGAATCCTGAGGCGCCATGTTCCTCCTCGCGCTATCATTGCCATCACACACTCCCACACAGCGAGCGACGCTCCATCATCGGCTCCCTCTACACCAGACACCACTGGGAGCCAATGATAAAATTATTATGAAGCGTTGTTTAATATAGTTGAATTTGAATACGTTCTGTTACTCGTGTAGGTGTAGACATCTTTTAATGAGACGATGCATCCATTCATTAAGTCGATCAGCTTATTTACCGAATTCTTGGTATGAAAAAATTGAATAGGAGTACCAATATGTTTGATCAAAATGATGTGCATGCCTTGCCAAACTACACACTTCCTTATACCATTTTTTATGTACAAGCGCCTAGAGGGAATTGAAGCATATAACGTAGATGCTTAATGCAATAGCCACAGCCTAAAAGCATACTCGATCATAAGCAGGCAGATATGCATCCACCCTCTCCTACTCAGGTTGTCCCGATTATCCACCCAAAACATAACTAACTGGACCTAACCTAAGACCTCATTGACTGCGAGAAGGTGACTCGAAATAACGTGTGAAGGTTTGGCTAATGCGTTTCTGCTAAACGGTGACTATCGACTGGTCCGATTTATTGGTCGCCAGGGTGGTCTAAGGTTCTGTCGCTGAGTTTCTGAGGCTAGGTTGCATGCAAAGTCTGAAAGTAGCTGCTTATTTATTAATTAACTTAATTTTTAGTGAATATGCGATTAAACAATTTAGTTACATTGATACATGCAATATATATGACCTCCCTTTTAAGGAATTTTAAGGTAATGGATTGAAGAACTGAGTATAAATGACTTGAAGGGTGAACCTATAGAATACATTTACGGCGGTTTCAAGAACTATTTTATTTGAGCAATTTTTAACTATTCCGCACTTCCCAGCAGCTCTATGATCGACGCTCCTCCGCACTTTTGATGAGCGCCTTGCAAAGTTGCAATGCTGTATATATGGAAGCATTATAAAATTGTTAAAGCATGGCAACTGCTGATAAATGTTTTGATTTAGCAAGTAGATCATCTAGGTTTTTTTCAATATTATTATAATTATGTATATATTTCTATTATTATTGTTGTTATTATTATTGTTTTTTGTTTAATGAAGGTTGTTAAATTAGCAGCCCTTACTTACCTAAATTACATTAGCAGTAACTCATTTCATTTACTAATATATGTTCCCTGTAAACTTCTACCCAATCCTGTACTGAGCTTACATCAGCCAACCTCACAAGACGGCAGCAATTAATTTCATATACAAAGAAGCTGAAAACAAGCTATAAGCTCTCTGGCCCAACGGTCATCCATCTGGCATCTGGCAGACCTGTGGCTTTAAGTCCACTCCAAGTGGACACCCTGCAGAGAAGAAGCTCCTCCGCAAGATGGTGGAGGTTGAAAGGGGTTCAAGAGGAAGGGGAGGCCTGGGAATCAGGGAAATAACACTGTGTGCTGACTGCTGTGTGGAAGTGGAACTAACTTTAGATTCCACACTCAGGATGATGCATAGTGGCAAAGCAGCGAGTTTTTTAGACTCTCCCTCAAGTTCATTTCTGAGTCCTATAAGTAGGGTAAACGCGGTATATTCCGACACTTTAAGGACGCATCGAGAAATGAAAAACTATTAAAAAAAAAACGTATGCGTTACGTAAGTTCTGTTGAAAATATTTACGCAAGAGTTCAGCCCATAGACAGTATCGCCTCAGTTTTTCATCTATAAACTAAAAATTCACGTCGATATTATCGCATCCCATTCAAACAATTAGAAATTGTCTGAGTATTGGATCAAAACGATGTGCAAACCATACCAACTTCCATTCATCTTCTTTTCCATGTACAAACGCGTAGAAGGCATGGTGGCATATGAAGCAAGTGCTTAAAGCAATGAAATCCTCAGTCCTCAGCCACCACTTAAGCATACTCGCTCATAAGCAGGCAGTTCTGCATCCACCCTCTCCTACTCAGGTTATCCCGATTATCTACCCAAAAAATATCTGACCGGAGCTAACCTAAGACCTTATTGGCTTCGGGAAGGTGTAGACTCGATGTAACGTGAGAAGAGTCAATTAATTAAAGTGATTAATTAAAGTGATTGAAGTGATTAATTAAAGTGATTGAAGTAATTAATTTAAGTGATTAACAATTATAACTCAAAATTCGGTCGTGGGGCCGCATAGGGCACGAACCCGAAACGTGAAGTTTAGACAAAGTTTCGGAGGCAAGGGCGGAGGTATCTTTAAGTTTACGAATGAAGTTATTAATTTGATCTTCAATTTTCAAAATGGTTTTGGAGATAGGGCTAGTGACTTCCACGAATTTCGAAGGATCAGAGATGAGAGCAATATGGTGAATTATGGATTATTATTAATTATATCGATATGGTGAATTTTCTTGGCGTTTTCTTTGCTTTTAAACTACTGAATTTTATGGAGTTCATCAGACAGGTTTGAGTTGCAACACAGTAGGAAAATAATCGATGGCATCAGTGATATTTCACTGGCTAGAAATAAATTTTGATATCTATTCCCTATCAGAATACAACTTTTGTTTGTGCATAGAGTAGGAAAATAAATTTTTTCTGGTTTATCCCATTATTGTTTCCTCATTACTCAAGTTTGTGTGAGTGTGATTTAAAAAATATACTTCACTCAAGTTATAGTTGAAAGCTTATCAATTTATTAAATAATCAAAGTTTTAAATCAGTTATCTCAGTTTTTGCTAGCACTTAGTATGTTATATAGGAGAGAGAGACTTATAAAATTAGTTAATTTGAACTTTTAACCACATTTGCATTTCTATGAATAGTGGTTTTGCCAAAATTTATTTATGCAAAACAAGTGCATACAATATTTTTATGTCCGCAGAAAGTCTGACCAATGTCCATGCAGACTCTCTCAAGTTGAGGCAAGAAACACTCATCCTGAAAAAGTTTCTCTTAAGTTTTGACCAGATCTTAAGTCTATATATCATTATTAGGTTTCATCAACTATTTTTATCTTAACAGAAAACAAAATACTCGTGAACACAAAGTAAATATAATACATTTATTGCACATTTTGCTCCTGGTTTTTGTCTGAAAGAATAAAATCCAAGACCGGCCTGGCTGACTGCGGTCCTTCAAGATTATCCATTTCAGAAAAAGGTTTAGCTTCTCTAGCTAACATTTAGGTAACATGCTTAGTCGTGCTAGAACATCCCAATTTCTTCCCTAGAGTGCATCTAAAGTATTAAGAATTTTGTTATACAAGTTTTGCACTTTGGAAACTTTCATCATGGAAACATGTTTGCCTGACTGGGTAAAAAATATATTTTACAAGCAGCATTGTTTGGCTCTGGTAAATGCTGAGATTATTATTATTTATATTATTAAACTTGAGAAATGTTGAATAGTTATCAGGTCCTAAACCAATTTTACTACAGAATGTGAGAAAAAAAATATTTTCTAGGAGTAAATTGCTCTGATTAAAATTAAATTTAAAATTTATATATAAAAGAAATGAACATTTCAAATCAAACCCCATCCTTTCCTCCGTCAATGTGATTCCCCCACTACGAATAAATTTCCCGGCACAGGTAATATTCCGGCACAATAAGTACCGAAAAATGGGGTTACTTTGACTCCCGGGGTAATTTTGACCACTTTTCGTTTTTTTNATATGATAGCTGTTATCCTGCTAAGGCTGCTCAAGCCTGCATTTGCCATTAATACAGAAAATAGTGTCAAAGCAGAGACTTTTGTAGACACTTCCTGGAGTTCATTTTTGAGTCCTCAGTCCTGTGAGTAGACCAGTAAAATATCATGGTTACTACTTACCAGCATTGTCATACAGAAGAAATTGGTTCAAATCTTGAGTAGATGAGGAAATTAAAAATGAAATGATTCAAGAAAATTTTTGGTTTGTCCCAATGGTGTAGATTTTGCCAATCTCATTGATCCCCAGGGTGCAGAAAAGAAGTGCATACCTGAAGATCTTTTCTTTGAAGATCTTTGAAGATCTTTTTCTGAAGATCTTTTCTTTTTCTGAAGATCTTTTGGCAAAATTTTCACCTTCAAGAGATCTTGCCAACACATTTGAATTGAAATTATTGCATTTTAGATATTCGCAAATCTTAGGCAGTGCTAACTGCAGAACACTGAGAACGCCTGAACAGTAGGTACACCAGTGGCTGAGTTTTTTAAATTTTCATTTTCCAGTTGGTTGGATGAGGCTGCAAAGCACAATACTCAATTTGATAATTTTGGTTTTGATGCAAATGTCACACTCATCAAAGTTGGTTTTGTAAGAATTTTGATGACAAGCATGTTTGAAATGCAATTTGAAGACAGCCAGCAAAGCAGCAGTACATCTTGAATACTGCCACAACACAGCAATGCATTTTGGGTACTTTTGGCAACGTTTTTGTTCTCCAAATGCAAAAATTGGCAACACGTTTACCAAACTCTGCACTCTGACAATCATGGACAACAGGATGCAGAGCACTGTGCGCCAATGTCATTGTATCCTCTCAAAAAACTGCTGCACAGCAATGCTTGTAGAATATTAATCACCAAACATAGTTTAATGCCTGCTGCAGCAGCTGTGTCATGACTTGTTAAAATCTTCTCAAAACACCACCACGTGGCTATGCTCATAGTGCACCAATGACTGTACACACTACACAGTTTGCTGCCTGCTGCTGCTAGCAGATGCAGCTGGTTGATGGCACAATCAAATTTTCTCACAAGGCTCCCACACAGCAATGCTGGTAGTTTATTATTGACTGGACATACTACATAGTTTGATGCCTGCTGCTGCCAACAGCTGCAGATGTTTGAAAAGGCAATTGCATCCCTGTGCTTCACATATGCATATTCATATTTGTGACTGCATTCAATGCCAGCATCCCCTCCGACACGACATAAAACTGTTTTAGTAGCAAAACTAATTGGAATATTGCAAAACTAAATATAGTGGCGTAAACGTCAACATTTTTCCTATCTATGTAGTATAAAGGAAGTCAAAAAATACTACATTTACTAGCTTAGAAAAATTCCTGAAAAAAATGGTGAAAAAGGCTATTTTGAAAAGTTACTTCTGCTAAGGTCTGTAGTAAAAAAAATATTTGCCGTATTAAAAATTTTTACTTACATAAAAGTTGCACCCAGGTGTCGGCTTGAAAACTTCATTTGAAGAATTTACATACCTCAATCCCAAAAAAATGGCAGCCATTTCCGCATGGCGGGGCTACTTGGGACACCCCCCCAGGGCTATTCGGGTCACCCCCAAAAATGCATTTACAGTAGAACCTCAGTAAGCAAAGGCTCCAGTTAAGAAAAAAATTGATTAAAAACAAAGAATATTGATTACATTTACCTCGCTTGGCGAAAAAATTTCACTTATCGAAAAATTAGTGCATCATCGGTCATCACAAAATTGTGCATAGAATGTCATATATAGAATTGTGCATAGAATGTCATATATAGAATTGTGCACCAGGCATCATAGAATGGAAAGTAATTGACCTAAACTATGATTTATTTCTGCAAAACATATGATGGTTGTCACTAAAACATTCTTTTCTGTTTCAGGTATGTTTTTCATGATCTTTTTTTGTAGTAAATTCACTTAACCCAATTAAAATGGTGTGAAATTACAAGCCGTCCTGTAAGCTTTCAGATACAAAAAAAATGCTATAAGGCTGCTGATATGAAGCTTGCAGTTGACAAGGTTGTTCTAAATGCTCAATGGCATGTTCATGGATACGGTAATATCGCATCAATAATGCGGTAATCAATGTATATGGTAATATCATATCAATAAAGGAAAAACGAGTAAAAATCACAGAAAATGTCATTTATTCTACCTCTACATCATCTACAATGAAAGAGGAGAGCTATAGATTACTGAGACCAAGACGATTCGTTTGCCACCATTTGCACGTTAAAACTGGCAAAACTCGATGTGTTATGATGTTTTAAAGGGGTGGGCTAACCTTTTGCGTCGGGCTGTACAACATTCATAGCTTGTCTTTCTGGCTCAATGGTAATTTATTACAATTTCTAATAATATCTTGTTCAGAAATCACATGGTGATGCCAGTCACTTCTTAATCAATATGTGAACATACAAATATTTTTTTCACAAACATCACAGAATATTGCACATGCCTGTTTATGATAGATTATGTAATCCAATAACTTATTTATTACAGTTGGTCGGATGAGGCTGCAAAGCACAATCCGCAATTTGATAATTTTGATTTTGATGCAAATGTCACACTCATCAAAGTTGGTTTTGTAAGAATTTTGATGACAAGTATGTTTGAAATACTATTTGAAGACAGCCAGCAAAGCAGCAATACATCTTGAATACTGCCCGCTACACGGCAACGCATTTTGGGTACTTTGGGCAACGTTTTTGTTCTACAAATGCAAAAATTGGCAATACGTTTACCAAACTCTGCACTCTGACTATCATGGACAACAGGATGCAGAGCACTATGCGCTGTTGTCATTGTATCCTCCCATAAAACCGCTGCACGGCAATGCTTGTAGCATATTATTTACCAAACATAGTTTAATGCCTGCTGCAGCAGCTGTGTCATGATTTGTTAAAATCTTCTCAAAACACCACCATGCAGATATGCCCGTCGTGCACAAATGACTGTACACAGTTTGCTGCTTGCTGCTGCTGGCAGCTGCAGCTGGGTGATGGCACAATCAAATTTTCTCACAAGGCTGCCACACAGCAATGCTGGTAGTTTATTATTGACTGGACATACTACATAGTTTGATGCCTGCTGCTGCCAACAGCTGCAGATGTTTGACAAGGCAACTGCATCCCTGTGCCTCACATATGCATATTCATATTTGTGACCGCATTCAATGCCAGCATCCCCATCTCCCTAATGCAGGCTGTCATGATGCCACCAATTGCATTGCACATACATCTGGGCTAATTGATCAGATTGAGATTTTCCTGTGCAAACTGCATGGACCATTGCTTCCAGGAAGCTCATTTTGAATAGGGAAAATTTCCAGAAAGCCTATATTTTTGTGAGACAGGCACAATAAATTATTATTCCAAATGTATTGAAAATTTTTCACTTTGGAGCTGCAAGATTTCATTATTAAGAAAATTCAATCATATTGCAAGTTAAGTGCAGTAAAGTGAAATCCAATTTGAGGACTGACACAATTTGAATTATTTTTAGACATTCACACTGTTCATTTTATGACTTGTTAATGCATGAGCATGGTGAGCTTTGACAGCTATACTTGACTGGCAAATTCTTTTTGAATTTATCACTAAACTAAACTCATATCTGAGGAAAATTTATTTAATGTTTTGGAAATAAGATTCTATTACTAGCTTACCTGCATAAAAAAATATACTTTGCATGCTTTTGAATTGTCCAAGTTGAAGTACATATATTTAGGATAGTATCTCTTTCATGGAACTGGATTTGTGGTTATGGGGNATTTACCAAATCCACTATATGCTTTGTTTTAAGTAGCTTATTTGAATGACTTCTCTAGTGTTCCCTCAACAGTATCATGTAAGAAATAGGTGCTACAGTTCACATGTACACAAATTTAAAGCTAAATCCAATTTCAGATTAGATTATGATTTTCTATTGAAGAACAACATAATTTGAAATTATTTTTTTTACCAATTTATCACTAAAATCATTTATGAGAGAAGTTTATCAAGTTTTTGGGAATAAGATTCTATTACTAGCATACCTGCCTAATAAAATATACTATGTATGCTTTTGAATTGTCTAAGTTGAAGCATATTTAGGATAGAATCTATCATGGAACTAGATGTGCAGTTATGGGGCTAAAAATGATGATGTCTACATCTAATTGCCAATTTTATGTTTTCCAACATTCCAATAAAAAGTTTTATGTTTGGAATTGATATAATATATAATATGGCTGTTTATTACCAATCCATTGAGCAGCATAAAGTCATTTATTTCTCCTCAGGTTTTGCATTTTATTCATAATCCTTGTAGCCAGAAGGTGATAGAAATTAATTAGGCTTGAAGTTGAAGCATATTGTTAATTTCCTAATGAAAGGTTGTTAAGTACTCGTATTGGAAATGATTTGAAATTTTTCAATATACTGCAGGCATGAGATAGTTATCCTATTTTAAATAATATCTGAAATTATATTTTCACTCAACATCTATAATAATGAGGTAATACTAATTTTTTAACTTTCAATCACTTTTGAAGCAAAGGCCACTGGAAAAATTCAAAATACTTGTCATCAAAGCAATGCATTAATGTATGTGACCTTCAACAAATTCCATATTTGTTCAGAACCTCTGCCTAGTTTTCATAGTTAGAAAAAAGTTTGGCTAATTTTGCCAAAACTTTTCTGCAAAATGTGGGACTCTCTCCCTACCATCATGAAAATAATTTTTTATATTAATATTTTTTAAATTTAATATATTATTTTTAACCCTACCTAGAAAATCTGCATGTTCCAGGTTATGTTAAATTGTGAAAAGAGTTATTACCACACTAAACAATATCTACTTAAGGCTAGTACACAAGAAAGGGAGAATGGTGCAAATGCCAGTTGTGAATGAGCCTCTAAAGCCAATGCTCATAGTCAGTTTACTAGGGCTCATAGACTCCTGTGCCTGCAACATTTCCTCATTTCAATTGAGGTTTTTGAGTAACTGGCTAATTTTCAATGACAATTTATGAAGACAAACACTGAAACCTATTAATTTACCTGCAATATTTGGTAAAATTTGGCTGCTGTATTATGCTCTGATTTGATTTTTTTATTCACATTTTTTGTAGCAAAAATTTTTAGCATTTTATATTTCAGCAATTTTATAGTTATTAGGTAACTGCATGCATTGTAAGCTTGTTCTGGATTCTTTTTATGGTGCTCATTTATGTATCAAACAGTTTTATATTCATTTCAGTTCTTGGTTTTTTTTACTTACTGTTGTTTTGCAAACCTATGAGATAAAATAGCCTAATTTGGTCATGGCAAATAGTATGAGAAAGTGCAGTGTTGTCCTGCATAAACTTTCCGAGGGCTGGTGTGCTGAGAAATGCCCCACCCAAGCACCTCCTGGTCCTGGCACAGTGAAGTCAGAAGGTGTGTGCTTAAGTCTTGTTTTGTGTAAACTGTAGGCCTACAAGCTTTGTTCATTTTTATATTCAAGGGTAAATAATTTGAAAAGAAAATTAGACAAGTTGTTTTGCATATTTTATTGAGATTGAATATAGTTCACCATATCATGATGATAATTTAAGATGAAGAAAGTTGTGACATGAGACATGACAAGTCAAGAATGACATTGACATTGTCTCACACAACACAGCACCATAATGAATTATTGCTTCACCACTAATTCCTAAAGAAATTCTTTTATTGAGCAGTCCTGGACGAATGCTTCCTACCTCCTGTTCTTGATGTTCCACTCAACTGCATCAAAGAGGAGGTCAAAATTGAGATAGAAGAACCAGTTCTGTTTGAAGAACCAACCTCCAATGATGATTTTCCTGGGTTCAGTATGGACATGCAAGGTAAATTTCCTTCTGGTTCCTGAAAATATATATTTCAAGTAGAAATACTTTTATCAATTGCTAGTTTCTTTCACTCATCTGATGCAGGGTTGGTGATTTTTTTGATTTTTTGTAAAAAAAATCAAAAAAATAAAAAATCTATGATTTTTTTTCATTTTTTCATGTCTTTTTGTTTTATTTGATTTTTTTGATTTTTTCAACTTTTTTGTCATTTTGAAGTGCTATTTTTTATGTTGCAATTAGCCTACTAACAATAACAGAATATTGATCATAATGGATGGCTAAAAAGGGCACTTATTTCCTTCAATAATGGCCAACAGGCCAAGATGATGTTCACCACTTACGGATTTTTGGGTAAACAATTGTTGGTAAGTCTATTCATTAGCTTTGTAAAGTTTGTATGGAGCAAAGTAATGAGCTAAATATTGACCATTTAACTGGCTTCAACATACAAAAACACTTCAGGAATGCAGATTTTCTAAACATTAAAGAGTCACACAACAGATAGGTAGCTGATAGCACAGTGCACAGCACTATCAATAGATCTACTAGTTTTATGTCCTATAAATCTACCAGACTCTACCCTCTATACCCNCAAATGCACATATGTTTGCGTCACAAAACAACGTCTAAATAAACACCTTCTTTCTAAGCATCCATCATATGAACCTTAAAATCATATGCTATTAATCATGGCGTTATAACCCTATCACAAATTTTGTAACTTAATTTACGTTCTATCATATACCTTGAGTTTCCGCTCCATGTAAATGGAATTCATCTCTCAAAGATTTGTGAGAAGTATAATGATACCTCGGGTACAAGCTGCTGCAAAAACTCCGAGTGCTTCCAAGTGTGGGGATCACCAGGCTGGTGAAACGACAGAGAAATATTTACTTTTTCCGAGTTAATTCGCTGTTGAAATCCAACCTAATTCGTTGTAACTTTGGCTCTCTCACTGCATTTAAGACGGAAAACTATTATTAATGTATAGATGCTGAAGACGTAAAAGGATATGCTATTCTAACCGGAATTACATTATTGGGCTCTTGATTATGTTGCTATAGCCTTTTTTTGCAACTTTGCTGTAGCCTCCAAAGCTGTGTTCTGTTTGGTTTACTTTTTTGCATTAACTGATGAAAGGAGCTGCGATTATCTTTTGATTTATTGATAACGGATGACCTGAATTACTTTCCTCGTTTTTTTAATATCCTGTATCTGCGTAGCTGCTAATACTACTCTTGCCTGATTAAATTGCATTTTTTGGTATAGCCATCTTCTTCAGGCTGCTGCAGCCACGTAGTAGCCATGTAGTCTTTCCATTTTGTTCCTAGAATTGATAAGGAGAGTGGCAACTGTTTTTTCTAGAATAATAAATAATAAATGGAACTGTGTTCTGAGATTATTTCTTGCTCTGCATCTCTTTTGCTTCATATAACGGATTTTTAGTCAATTTTATATCATTTTGGTCTTGAAAAATGCGTATTAGTTGCTAATAGTTCCAAAATAATGTATCAGCGGCAGAATAAATGCCCTGTGAATGCGTGCGGTTCACATTTTTCCATATTTGTGGAATTATTTCATTTATATATTTATTTATTATATTTAAAGCAATGCGCAAGGTGAGGCCTGCGGGAAAATTAGCTGGCGATGACAAAGTTGAGAAACGCCCACCGCCGCATTCCTGCAGGACCTGTCGCGGAATACACAAATACTTCAGCTGCTGTATCGCGGTATCCGCCTAATACCCCCCCCAGGCTGGACCTTCAGTAACTTGTGCATACTCATGTGAGGCTCAGTTTAGGGCATGGATATTGCAACTAACTGGGCTGGGAATTTTATTTTATTCATTTACTTTCTTACTGTTGATTCCTTCCTGTTTTTTTATATATATTATTTTTATTATTTTCATTTTATGTAATTTAGTATTAAGACATTGCTTGAAACCCTTGATTTCATGAATAATATTATTATTACAAAAGATCTTTTGCGGCCCTGCTGTGTTTCGCGGCTCTGCCGTGTTCCGTGGCTCTGCCGTGTTCCGCGGCTCTGCCGTGTTCCGCGGCCCTGCCGTGTTCCGCGGCTCCGCCGTGGAGTGTTCTCTTCAACAGGTGCTAGGGAGAGTTCGAGTTAGGCAGGCAGATTGAGTTAGGCAGGATTTTGATGATTAATGATAAAGAGCCAATTAATTAAAGTAATTGAAGTGATTAATTAAAGTGATTTAAGTGATTAATTAAAGTGATTTAAGTGATTAATTAAAGTGATTAACAATTATAACTCAAAACTCGGTCGTGGGGCCGCATTGGACTGGTCTTCAGAGGC
This sequence comes from Hyalella azteca, assembly GCF_000764305.2. Taxonomy (NCBI): domain Eukaryota; kingdom Metazoa; phylum Arthropoda; class Malacostraca; order Amphipoda; family Hyalellidae; genus Hyalella; species Hyalella azteca. The sequence continues at coordinate 33,480 of NW_025946481.1, forward strand.
CCAAGCAAATTTGAAAAAAAAGAAGAAGCGTCGTTGTATTTTGTATGCTGAGATCGGATAATGCTGAAACTTCCTAAGTAAACTCTACTAAATCCAGGTGTAACAAGTGGTCGTCGTGCGGCTACTTCACACCTTCAAGCCGGTAACAACAACAATAGGATTTCTGATGATGGATGGCCCTTCCTTCTAGATATATCTTCTTGTTAATGTTATGTGTAAATTTTCTCCTTGAGCATTAGCCATCAACGCATCAAGTCCACATCCACTGATTTTTATAAACAAGACTACAGTGGTCTTTTTTCCATGCAAGAGGTCTAACTACATAAGCTCTCAAGAGAGGAAAATAAACTACTGAATTTTATGGAGTTCATCAGACAGGTTTGAGTTGCGATACAGTAGGAAAATATTCGATGGCGTCAGAGACATTTTTCTGGCTAGAAATAAATTTTGATATCCATTCTGTTTCAGAATACAACTATTATTTGTGCATAGGGTAGGAAAATAAATTTTTCTGGTTTATCCCATTTTTTTCTTCATTACTAAGGTTTGTGTGAGTGTGATTTAAAGAATTAAAATCACTTGTTTGCTTAAATCGCAAGTTAACCAGGAATTTGAAAGCAAAAACAATACCACAAAAATTCACCATATCTTTATAAGAGAAAACGTTTCGGAGTCCAGCTCCATCGTCAGTTCACAAAATTCAGTTCAGAAGAAGTTCAGATCTAGAAACACAAATACAATCAATTAGTAGAGTAAAAGGCACTGTTAGGTTTTAAAACAAAGAATAAATAAGACATGAAATTAACGCTAGTAAACGGCCTATCTATTTACTATTTCAAGAGGTACGGAGCTAAAAGTGGCATTTAGACTAGGCTTCTGCTTGAAAATATATAGGGATTCTAAAATGCGTAGATCAGTAACACCGGATGCGGAAGCCAGAATTTTAAAATCATTATTGGTTACAGAGGTGTTGCACTGCTCAGCATGAACACGTACAGCAGAATGAGGTGGATGTGTAAGTAGGTTCCCCGTCCTATAACTCCTGCCCTTATGCTCCTGTCTCTTATACACATCTANATATTGCTTGGACATAAACTTCTTAATTTGGGTAAACACCAGGTGCGATGGAAAGCCATTTTGTGAAAAGATATTGCGCAACAATTCAAATTCAGAGTGCATGGCTAGATAAGTAGAGCAAATGCGAAAGCCGCGGTTTATCAATGTTTGGATCCCATTTAATTTGAAGCGAAAGGAACAAAAGCTAAAAAAGCTGGTGCTTAAGCCGGTAAAGGTCGATTTTCTAAAAACAGAAGTTTGGAAACGGCCATCAGATTTAGTAACTTTGCAATCAAGGAAAGACAAGCTATTGTTTGATTCAAGCTATTCAAATGTTTTCTCTTATAAAGATATGGTGAATTTTTGTGGTATTGTTTTTGCTTTTAAATTCCTGATTTAAAGAAATATAATTCACTCAAGTTATAGTTGAAAGCTTATCAATTTATCAAATACCTGTCTCTTATACACATCTAGATGTGTATAAGAGACAGGCTACAAGCAGTGCAGAAGTATTTTGATTTATTGGGCACTAGCGTGGTCTACGGTTTCTATCGCTGGGCTGTGAGGCTGAGTGTAGTTTTTGCTTGCTGAGTTTAGACGTTAGCTGCTGATTTATGAATTGAATTAATTTTCAGTGGATATGCGATTTTAACAATCTTGTGACATTAATACATGAACTAAATTCAACGGGAGTTTATATGAAAAATATATCAATGTAAAGTAATGAACTAACTACAAATTTTTGAATTATTCCGCACTTCCGACCGGTTCCATATTCGACGCTTTTCCGCACTATGGCGGAGGTTTGAAGAACTAGAAGAAGCGTCGGGATTCCGGTTCGAGCTGCGGTCGACTACGGAGGTGTGCTTATGAACATTGAACAATCGACTAGATAGATTTGTGTCCACCTAGATATTAGCCGAAATCGTATCTCAAATATATTTATCATTATTATAAATAGGTAAGTCACGTGTGAGTGGAGAAGTTGAGCCTCTGAGCTCGAGCTCCTAATTACAATGATGCGGCGCCATAAGCGGCGTAGGGGTGGGGGCGCGTCCATGTCCGACTCAGACGTTGAGGCCGGCCCTACTCTGATATGAAGCTTGCAGTGGACAAGGTCATTGTAAATGCTCAATGGCATGTTTATGGATACAGTAATATCACTGTTATCACATCAATAATATGGTAATGAATGATGATGATGGCGATATCGTGTCAATAAATGATAAACAAGTAAAAACACAGAAAATGTAATTTATTCTACATCTACATCATCTACAATGAAAGAGGAGGACTTCAGAGTAATGTTAGTAATTTATGAGTACACTCTGCATGCTTCAAACATTTTAAATTGAGTTTTATTTCAAGTGTCCCAGATTACCCCTTTCCCAGGGGTAATTCGGGACGGTTTTATTTTGCGTCTGGCACCTTTCGAATAGCATATGGAATTCTTTGAAGATTCCACTTGATAGCCCTCGCAAAGAGCTATAAAATGAGTCTAAATTTGTTTATGAAATACTTCACAGAAAGAAGTCATTAATGAAAAATGATCAAAACCATCCCTTATTACCCCATTTGACAGTAGTTGAAAATTAGCCAGTTACTCAATGACCTCAATTGAAATGAGGAAATGTTGCAGATACGGGAGTCTATGAGCCCTGGTAAACTGACCTGGAGCATTGGCTTTAGAGGCTCATTCACAGCTGGAATTTGCACCATTCTCCATTTCTTGTGTACTAGCCTTAAGTAGATATTGTTTAGTGTGGTAATACCCCTTTGCACAATTTAAAACCACATTGGAACATGCAGAATCTCTAAGTAGGGTTAAAAATATTAATATATTATATTTACCAAAATAATAATATGCATATATATATTCATGATGGCAGGGAGGAGAGTCCCACATTTTGCAGAAAAGTTTTAGTGAAATTAGCCAAACAATTTTAACTATGAAAACTAGCAGAGGTTCTGAGCAAATATGGAATTTGTTGAAGGTCACAGGCATTAATGCATTGCTTTGACGACAAGTATTTTGAATTTTTACAGTGGCCTTTGCTTCATAAGTAATTGAAAGTTAAAAAATTAGTATTACCTCATTATTATAGATGTTGAGTGAAAATATAATTTCAGATAGTATTTAAAATAGGATAACTATCTCATGCCTGCAGTATATTGAAAAATTTCAAATCATTTCCAATACAGGTACTTAACAACCTTTCATTAGGAAATTGACAATATGCTTCAACTTCAAGCCTAATTAATTTCTATCACCTTCTGGCTACAAGGATTATGAACAAACTGCAAAACCCGAGGAGAAATAAATGACTATATGCTGCTCAATGGATTGGTAATAAACAGTCATACTATATATTATATCAATTCCAAACATTAAACTTTTTTTTGGAATGTTGGGAAACATAAAATTGGCAATTAGATGTAGACATTATCATTTTTTAGCCCCATAACTGCATATCTAGTTCCATGATAGATTCTATTCTAAATATGCTTCAACTTAGACAATTCAAAAGCATACATAGTATATTTTATTAAGCAGGTATGTTCGTAATAGAATCTTATTCCCAAAAACTTGATAAACTTCTCTCATAAATGATTTTGATGATAAATTGATAAAAATAAATTCAAATTAAGTTGTTCTTCAATAGAAGTCCATAATTTAATCTGAAATTGGGTTTCACTTTAAATTTGTGTGCATGTGAACTGTAGCATCTATTTCATACATGACACTGTTGAGGAAACACTAGAGAAGTCATTCAAATAAGCTACTTAAGGGGACCGGCTACCCTAAAACCGAGGTAGCCTATAACTCCTACAGTTATTATCCGATCATCATGAAACTTCACATACATACGTAAAATGTAAAAATAATAACATTTTACTTCTATGAATTTTTCAAAAAAATTGATAGAAAACGTGATATTCATAGAAAACGGACAAATAACGGGTACTATGGAAAATCTATCTCCTCCCACAAATATTGTCCTATAATATCGAGACACATATCATTAGATTTGTAAAGACCATACCTATCAACTCTGCCATCCCTTTTTTCATTTTCTCCATAGTTTTTTTTATGCGCGTTTTCCCCCATTTTTTACCCCCTCCCCCCCTTCTCCCCCATATATAAGACGAACCATGCACAAATTCAAAAAAAGCGATGGCTAGGTCGATAGATATTTTATTTACAAATCGAATGATATGTGTCTCATTGCTGTAGCATGAAAACTATAGGAGGAGATAGGTTTGCAGTGTGACTAATCGTAGGTTTTCACGGCGCCCAAAAAACTGGCGGGCGGCACGTAAAATGACGTAAAGGTCATAACGTAGCCAACATACCGAAACTAAGCCTTAAAAGTAAGTGAGGAAGGTGTAGAGCGAGTGGCTGCACACCTTTCTCCTCGCTGTCATGATAGGCACTGAAAGATTGCGTTGCATCCCACAGTATATGTAGTCACGCCTCCTATTTATTGCCTTAGCAATTAGTAAAGGCTGCCCCCCACCACCCCCCGTTCCATGGGGCGTGGTGAACGTAAAAATGGAGGTAGAGAGATGATTCTGCTACCAATAGAATAGTCTGAAAGTAAGCTTTAAGATGAATATAAGCACCGGATAATGCCATGATTGGCCGCTTTACGTCAGGCGTTCCTTTTTAGTTTGTCCAGCCCTGTAATTAAATCCCATAGACATTTGTTGAAGGGCCTAAAAACTGCCCTTCTTTGGGAAGCTGTCACGA
>NW_025946482.1:0-30000 GCF_000764305.2 Hyalella azteca
ATTGGAACCCAACTTCCTTGCATCGAGTACCACTTGTAGGTCTGTGCAGGTGCCGTGTACCGGTACTGTATAGAAGATAAAGCTCTAATATGTTGTTTTGATTCAATTTTAAAATAAATTATATAGTAATAATCAACCAATTATGTATTTTTACGGTTTTAATTTGAGTGAATCACTAAGACAAAATCATAGGGAAGGGAAAAAGTTGTACCTTAAGATTCCCCCGGGTTACAGGTACGATAGTTCGTTTAGGGACACCAGCCCAATGCCACGTTAAGACCACCACGGCAAACAATTACCGCCCACCAGCGACGCCGGGAAATGAACTGAGCTCCACAATTATTATTTTATTATTATTATAGCAGTTTTAGCGTTTATTAGGCCGGAGGCCTGTTGCCGATTCTCAACATCGCTGAACATCCACAGCTTCTTGCGGTCTCGAACTCGCAACTCACTGCCACAACACTGCTGAGCTCAACCGCCCGGCCTCCTCGCCGATTCTGACCAGAAACTGGCGCACAGAGCTGAGATCGAACCCGCGCCTCTCTGCGCCAATCTTGGTACTCTGAACTTTTACCNTATTAAAAGTTTAGTGACGCTCATCGCGAGTGTGCACAATGCTTATACGTGCAGGCTCCAGACGCTCGTTGTTCGAGGGAGTAAAACACGATAAAGATGTGGTAATTTGGACTCATATAATACAAATATTTTTTGCATTGGACTAATAAGTTGAGTTTTATTTTTAATAACTCACAGATACCACAGTCGTACTTTTTTATTGATGTAAGGTTTGTTATTAGCTACTCGCGCCGGGGGCGGCTCTGAATCACCCTAAAAACAGTCTCAACATTTGACTGAACAGCATCAGTTGAAAAAGTTATCGTGTCAAAGTCAAAACAAATTGCTATCTCGCCTTTCTCACTGGATAAGAGTACCACCTACACAGGAATCGCATTGACTGCAATGAGCTGCACACTCCACTTGCATCGCCACACCGCCCCATCTACCGTCTAGATTGGGATCGCCAATTTGTACACCTGACCAAAGAGCAAAATTAAGCCCGTATCCCCATATAACTCACGAATGAAGGCAAAATTAAAAAAAATCACGAACATCACCGATAGGTCTTAATGAATGCGTGTACCAAGTTTCATCGAGTTACGTTCATTATTTTGGGAGATATTGCTTGATCATTGGAATTTGGAGACCGGCCTCAAGCCCTGCCGTAAATTTGTCCGAGACGTGGGAATAGGCCTGGTGTGGCCTGTCACCGATTCCTGTACTTTTCGTGACTTGTTCACATGAGATCTAAGTGGTTACAGTTCAGAACACAGAAGTGGTTACAGGCCCAGTGGTTACAGTTCAGAGTACCAAGATTGGAGCAGAGAGGCGCGGGTTCGATCCCAGCTCTGTGCGCCAGTTTCTGGTCAGAATCGGCAAGAAGGCCGGGCGGAAGCAACGCAGGATTGAAGCAGTGAGTTGCGTGTTTGAGACAGCAACAAGCTGTGAATATTCTACGATGTTAAGAATCGGCGACAGGCCTACGGCCTAATGAACGCTCAAACCGCTATTATTATTATTAAAAACAGATCATTTGACTGGATCATGAGTAGAGAAGATAGTTGTCAGTTCGAAACATGAAACCAGCAGTGAAATTTCTGGTCGAGATCGGTAAGGTAGCCGGGTGGCTAAGAATATTCAACAGGCAAAGAAGGCCTAAACAAATGTGACACCAACATTTATTTGACAGTTGAGTGACGTGACCACGATCAAAACTTGCGTGTGTAATCAGCTGTTGCTGTTAGTGTGTAAACATCCATCGCTAAGGGAGGTATCAACTACCTAGTACAAGATGAAGTTTTTCGGATCGTTTCTGAATGAACGAATTAAGTCCTTCGCAAATTTTGTTACTGTAAGTGACTCTTCTTATGATTTTCTAGATTCGTGGTAGATAATTTTGTTTATTGCATTTTCTTGGCTCAAAAATCCCACCCAAAATACTACTAAATAGCGCGTTGGTTCAGTCTCTGACTCTCTGCCTCAGACCTCAGTTGTCCCATTGGCATTTGGCCCTTGGGCAGTTAGGAATTCTGATTTCTGATTGAGACTTTTGAGTCCTGAGACGGCACGGCGTAGGCCTGAGTGGGGACTTGACTCACTTGATTCTTGAGTAGCACATTTAGAAGCATGTTTCCCAGTCAATTGTTGAGATTTTTAGAGCTAAATGAAATTCTATTTTCTCAATTTTTTTCTTCTGCTTTTTTGAATATTTTTTTTGATGGCTAAATATTCTTGAAAATAGGAGAAATTTCTGTAAATAATTCAGCAGCAAGAGCAGCCCATCAGTGTAGATTGTAGAATGTAGAATACTGGGCAGTGGGCACTGAGATTTTTTAAAACATTTTTAATTAAAATGATTGTTTTACAGATGATATTTGAAAATAGCAGGCAAAATTATGCAATTTTCCCCAATTTGCATAGAAAAAAGAAAGAGCTATAAAAATATTTGAAATTGTCCACATGTAGCCTATTGGAAATTTGTCATTATGGAGTCATTGATATTTGATGATTGAGACTCATTTTTGCTTTCTTGGATCATCTGAGTAATCTGATTAGCATCCCAAGACCAAAATAAAGAAAAAGAATACATTTTACCATGTTGTTTACTTATTACTCAGTCAATTTACATATATGAATACAATTTTGATTTTTGAACATACATGATCTTGTTAGATTATAATCTTATAATATTGGATTTATCACTATCAGAGTTATCTTTCATTATACAGGAGATACAAAAAATTTGTCACTGTAAAATGGGTGAATTAGACCATTTTTTGCCTCTAACTTTTTGTGATACAAGTAGTCACATAGAAAATATATCTATAGTGCAGTTGTAGATTATCTCATGGTACTTCAAGAGCCACCAACACAATTTTTCTGAGGCAAGAATTTTTTGAGTTTTAGGGTTTCTTTTTCTTGAATGTCTAAATGGTTGCAAGTCATCCCATTTTACAGTAATATTTTACATAAAAATGTTGTTGCATTTCTTGTTATGGTTGTTCCCGTGCTCTTCTGACAATAGATTTGTTTATTATTAATGAAATTTCATTATTAATAGTTAATTATAATTATAAGACAATTATTAATTCAGTGGGCCTCCTGTGCAGTGGGTCATGAGTCGCTGCTCCAGCGTGATGGTGGCCGTGACGGTGTTTGTGCTGCTGCTGCTCATTTCATTCTGGCTGGCCCTCTTCTTGCACCTCATCCTCGTCCAAGTCTTCTTACCAACACAAAGTTTCTCTTGGCCTGTACACTTTGAATTTGAGTAAGTATTTGTTGTCCTCAAGTTATTGGTTGAAAAATCCACACCATTTAAATATTTGAATATATCAACATTACCTATCTAAAATCTTACAAATTAAAACAAAACAGAACTGGAAGACAATAGATGACAAAGGAGAACTGGAAGGAAATAGATGATATAAGTAACCTGAACATGTCAGGACACTTAAGAAAACAAATTAGTCCCCCTGCTCCTGTTTTTTTTAATGCAATAATTCTATTCTATCATATTGTTCAAAAATTTTGCTGTAAATATTGATGTTAAAAATAGGGACCACTCAAAACTTCAAGAGTGAGGGACTGACATGAAATGAGTGAGACTTTCTACAAACAGTGCAGCACATTTTGTCCATGAGTGGGTCATCTTGTCCCAGTTTAGCCCAGCAAAAAGGCATATTGTGGCTAATCTTCTTCATGTTCAGCTGTGGCTTAGAAGAGTCGACCTTTGTACAATATGAACCAGTCATTTCTCCTGAGTGTATCAAGAAGGCATAGAAAATTTCATGCTAAAATCTTGTTTTGTTGTTGAGCCAGCCTGAAAATTTATTTTCCACTTTATATAATATGTGTGGTTATGTCTGTTGGTGTAATTTTAATTCAATTGTACAAATCTTGTGTGTACATTTAATTATAGAAATCTTGTGTGTACATTTTAGTTATACAAATCTTGTGTGAACATTTTAGTTATACAAATCTTGTGTGTACATTTTAATTATACAAATCTTGTGTGTACATTATCTCCCAGTACATCCAAAAAAAATAAGAAATGCTTAGTTACGGTACTACCTATTTTTTAATGTGCCACTTGTTCTTTTGATAAATTTTGCAGTGATGTTTATGTTAAATATTTAATTTTATCCAACAGGAACTGTCGTGATCGTCCGGGCCTGTGTTCTGACCCCCTAGGAGTGGTGCCGCTTGCTGCCGACACTGACCTGCACAACCACTGCACCTTCCCTCCCCACAACCATGGTGGTGCTTCGGTCGTAGTTCATATGTGGCAATTGCAGGAAGGGAATTATTTGGCTGTTGATGGATTAGATTTATAAAAATCATGGTGATAATTGTATGTGAAAATTGGTCACTACAAAAACCATTATAGCTCTCACATGAGAGTACGTTTCCAATCCATGATGGTATGGAGTAATGCCAATCTCACAACTTGTTCATAACTAAACCTCTCCTTCAATTATTGTTATCTGTAAATCCTATTGTATTGTTCTGTATACGACACCAAATATTAGTGAAAACCTTTTTCCTTGACACTTCATTTAGGAAGCCATATTCCATGTCTGGGGCAATTGTTTAAACAAATTATTAGACTGTCACTGCGGTAGGTACTCATAAAAAATCATGGTTATGTGATAGTTTTAATAATGAACTGCTATCACCTTGAATATTTGTATAAAAATGTAGCTTGTCATTAGTGATTTAAATATCTTATTTGATTAAATTTTAAACTCTGCAAAATTTATTTTTGTTCAAGAACAAATTAGCAAAAATTAAATGGATAATAAGAAAAAGAATTTTTTTTCTCTTGCTATCATAAATAACAAAGAATTTTTTTTCTTGTGTGAATAGGAATAAAAAAAATCTTTTTCAGGTTATCATAATAACAAAAGAATTATTTTGTAAAGTAAACAAAAATAACAGGAATTTTTATCTTAGGTGAGCGGAAGAAGTCAGGGAAGGAGGACCCGGGGGGTGTTGTGTGTCAAGGGGCACCGCGGGGGCCTCCGTCCCCCATCTTCGCAAGGGGTCAGAGCTACAGCATCGACGTCGAGCTCGTCCTGCCTGACTCCCCCGCCAACAGGGACGTGGGCATGTTTATGGTGCAGGTGATATGGGCATGTTTATGGTGCAGGTGATGACATGTTTATGGTGCAGGTAATGTGGACCTGTTTATGGTGCAATATATACCAATATATTTATAGGTTCCGGTTAGAAAATTAATTACATTTATCTTCTATTTTAATTTAATTTGGAATTACGCAATTTGTCCGGAAAATAAAACTGTTCGGCAACCCTGATAACAAATGTCATATTAGGACAGTGGCATTCTAATTTTTTTCCATATTTACCTTAAAAATAATTAGTAATTAAATAATTCCAAGATTTACCTTAAAAATAATTTATAATAAAATAATTCTAATATTTATTTACTTTGAAAACACAATTATAAATAATAATTCCTTCATTTGCCTTAATAATATTTAATAATTAAATAAATCCAATAGTATTTATTTACCTTAAAAATAATTAATAATAAAAAAGTCCTATATTCAACCTAATAATAGTTAATAATTAAAGAATTCCAATATATAACTTAATAATAATTAAACCCAACTTTTCAATTATTTTCAATTATATCTAGTGTGACGTTGGTGATAGTTATATATTATAGTATAGTTATATATTTCCAATACCGTATATAACTTAATAATAATTTATGTTAACTTGTCAATAATTATCAATTATTGGCCGTGCAGGTATCACTGCTAGACAGCAAGTCAGGCGCTGTCAGCAGCAGGCGTCGTCCTGTGCTGACGCCCTACAGGTCAGCCCTGCAGCGACATGTTTATGGTGCAGGTGATGTGGGCATGTTTATGGTGCAGGTGATGTGGGCATGTTTATGGTGCAGGTGATGTGGGCATGTTTATGGTGCAGGAGATGACATGTTTATGGTGCAGGTTCAACAGACAGTAAAGACTTCGATAAATTCTCAGCTTTTCTCATGATCAAATTTCTTCTTAAAATTTTTTAACAGCTTTTCAGCGGTTCAGAGAGTTTGACGGGTTATATGATGAATTTATCATGCGATTTATTCATTTATAATGAGTTTTGAATGTATGATTCGTATTATTGAGAGATTTTATCAATCGTTATAGGGAATGCACAAGCATGTTTCCTGCTTCCACTGTGAACAACCTCTCGCGCTTGTTTCAGGCGCCAGCCTCAGCAGGTAACCAGCACGCTGGCAACCGGCTTTCACTGTGTACGTACCCTTACGGTCGATGCCGTAGCTTATTCCTCTGTATCGCAATCTGTATTACCACCCGTATACAAGATACGTTATCTGGACTTATGTGTCTTACTTATCCCCCACTACCTTAGTCAAAGAAACCCGATCCTCAGGTAGAGCTTAATATAATGAGTTCAATGTCTTGAGAGCAACCTCGGAAAGAATCGTGTTTTTTTTTCTCGAACATCCAAACTTGCCAACCCTGGAAATTGATTTGAATTGCTAAAATTGCTAAACTAAAAAGTAGAAAATAAAAAAATATGAAAATCATTTTCAAAAAACACGTTTTTCTGGTTTCTACAAAACTAAAAATAATGAAATAAAACAAATAAAAAATTTTTAAAAACCATGTTTTTTAACGAACAAAAAAGAAACACATTTACTCCTACATAACATTACATAACATTATACATAACTTAAATCTTATGTAGGAGTAAATGTTTTTCCTTTTTGTCCGTTAGGAAAACGTGGTTTTTAAACGTTTTTTATGTGTTTTATTTCATTATTTTTAGATTTGTAAAAACCAGAAAACGTGGTTTTAAAAAACGATTTTTTATATTTATTTATTTATCATGAACATATCCTAGTCATTATATTTTTGAATGCAATATAGTGTTACCGCTAGTTAAAGTGGTAGGAAAGGGGTCGATTAATTAGCACATTGGTTTCTTGTAATTAAAGTTCAAAGTAGTTTTTGAGTGACAAAATAAATGACCAGGCACGAACATCATATTGTATTGGAATTTTAGTAAAGGAAGCTTCTCTTGAGAACCTTGCTGACATTTTTAGCTCAACAAGTGAGCCAGCTTTTTGAAATATCATAGATGGCCCGTCAACCCTAGAATTCCAGTCTGAATTTATTAGTCTCTTCTACAGTTATACCGATGCAGTGCAGAACTAAAAATATATTTTGAAACTAACTTAACTTGGTTGTTGTATTATGTTTATATTTTTAATTTGAACATAATGCACTTCGTCCGTTTTCAAGCATTAACGGTTGCGAGGAACTTAGACTTATCGATACAGCTACGATTCCTGAAATAACAATTAAAATTAACAAGTAAAGACCACGACTACGCTACGTTTATGTTATTCAATTTCGAGACAACCCAAGAAGCAACCAGAAGCGTAGGGAAGAAAGTGCCAGCAACCCATTCAGGTAGCGTAGAAAGTACGGTCGGACTCAGCAGCAGTACGGCCACGAGCTGGCAGCTAATTCACTAACGTGGAAACCTTCTCCAACATTTCGAACTACGGTCGTTGACAATTTACGGCCAAGCGGAACTTGAGATATCTTTCGAGATTACGGCTACTGAATTACAACAGCGGGTCGGCTATACGTATACTTGGAACATCTTTACCGCAGAAGACCGTAGTGATCGATACGGTCACGGCATTGCAACCGTACCACTACGGACCAACACACTACTATAGGCAACGTTTCCCGGTAAAGTAAAGTAAAGTAAGTATGAACAGCGGTTAGAGATTTGCAATTGAAGACTTGTTGATTCAATGCTTTGATTAAGAATTAAAAGTGTGGTTACATTAAGGATAAAATGTCGAATTCTGAACTTACTCGCATATCTTATTGTTGTAAAATTTTTGTAACGTAGGATGTGCCTTGATTTTCGCTATTTTCATTCTAAACGTAAAAGTGTTTCATTTTGACCCTCGTGTACGTTTTGCCCTGATAAATTCCTGTAGAGAAACCGAGCCTTAAAAAGAACGCGCCTTAATTATTGGCCGTCTCGAGCTAGACACGCTACCGATATGAATGATTCTTCAATGCACTAGGAGTGTGAAGTAATTCAGTAATATAAAAATAAATAGCCATGAATAAAACTTAATTCATATAGGCTCGTGTATGAGGCTAATATAATGAGGCTCGCATATGAGCCTCGCGTATGAGGCTCGCATATCAGGCTCGCTTATGAGGTTCACACATGAGGCTCATACTAGAGGCTCACATATCAGGCTCGAAAAAGGCTCAAATCACATATGAGGCTCCCACATGCGGCTGAAAAACTTACCAGTCTCGATTAAGATGTAGCAAACTTCGCTTATCTATCCATAGATGTGCGGAAGTCCATCTATTTTAGGTAAAGTATGAACTCAGTAATATTTCCTAATAATAGGTTCATGAATTTTCCTTTTAGCAATATTTCTCGTGCACTGCAGTATTTCTCGTGCACTGCAGTATTTCTCGTGCACTGCAGTATTAGTATTTCTCGTTCGGTGCAGTATTTCTCGTGCACTGCAGTATTTCTCATGCAGTGTAGTATTTCTCGTGCAGTGCAGTATTTCTCGTTCGGTGCCGTATTTCTCGTTCGGTGCAGTATTTCTCGTGCACTGCAGTATTTCTCGTGCACTGCAGTATTTCTCGTGCACTGCAATATTTCTCGTGCACTGCAGTATTTCTCGTGTACTACAGTATTTTTCGTGCAGCAGTTGATTATCTTCTGCATTTATCAGCATGCAGTGGACATCAGATTATATTGGTTGTTGAAGACTTCTACCGAATTATCGGTGGCTTGCGAGTGGCCAATGTTCAGTTATTCTCTAATCCATCGCTACTTTCGTCTATGAAAGTTCATTCGCTGCGCCCAACTTTTGTGATATCTGATGATAAAAAGCCTAGAACATGAAGCTAAACTTTGTGTTCTCATCAGAATTAGTGTCAGAGTTTTGGGCACCACGACGATCCAGCCCCCCAAATTAAGCGAAGTGCAAAAAGGTTTCGAACATTACCTGCACTGTAATTTGTTTGACGACTTCACAGGAGCGGTCATCGTCAATGGTGACACAATTGTTGCTCTTTGGTTGCTTATCAACCAACTTATTACTTTATAGCGTGGATTCAGAGCCTTACCAGACGCCACTCAGATTGAACGGGTCATATACAGCGCCACCACCTTGATGTTGGGCGAATTGATTTTGTTAGATACATTTTTTCTTTTGAATTTTAATTACATTAATAATTTTGCTCTCACTTAAGTCTTCAGACGAATGAGTTGATTTGTTAGAAATTTTTTGTCGCCAGAAGCATTATTTTTGATAATCAGTTCTCGCGTCAAGGTCAAATAAGGTAAATTAGTTGTGGGGTCAAGTTGCTGTGTAGGCAGGGCAGTTGTGGGGTCAAGTTGTTGTGTAGGCAGGGCAGTTGTGGGGTCAAGTTGTTGTGTAGGCAGGGCAGTTGTGGGGTCAAGTTGTTGTGTAGGCAGGGCAGTTGTGCGGTCAAGTTGTTGCGTAGGCAGGGCAGTTTTAGTTACCGAGCAGTAGGCTCGGTAACTGAAATTCTGTCCATCCAATCTATTTGTTTACAGAGGCATTGCATGCATTTATCATCAATCATCATTGGAATGCTGAGGAGGCCGCGGCTGTTCATGATGCTGCTGTCCGTGCTGCACGGAACCGGCGTAGCATCAACGGGCTCATCCCGGTACCGCGTGCACCCCCAGGCAGGGTTCGGTATCGCTGATCCCGCGGCAAAGGTGCACTATATATCGTTTGAGATACAGGTAAGGTTATTAAGTTTAATTTGGGTTATTAAGTTCAATTACTTAGTTTTTTTACTGTAGTCAATTTCAAAACAAACACAAATTTATCGGTTCCAATGCTGATCAAGTCGCTTGATTCCACAGTAAAATTGACAGCTTTATTGTAAATATTGGTGGTTTTTCCGCTTTGGGAGAGAAACGCGGGTTTGTTGTTGCACATTAATGACCAATATAGTAATGTTGAGCATCTCCAACATTGATAACCCGGGTTAGATATTCAAATTATTTAAAAAAATTTGTTTCCATAATATCTATTTGTTTCGTTACAGTCCTTTTCATGGCCCAATCTTGAGAAAACTAGGATATATAGGTAGTACATATCCCGTCATATATCAATATATTAATTAACGACGTTAATTTATCCAAGGTAGTAAATTATCGGTTAATTTAAAACATTTACAATAGTACAGAGAATCTTGTACTGGTTGCAACAGAGTATCTCATTATTAATTAAGACGTATAGTATTCAATTATCACTTCATCGGTCAATACAGAACCATCGATTATGAATAAATATGTAGTATCTCGTTATTAATTTAATACGGCGTAGCCCACTATAAACCAATACATATGATAATTCATTATTTCTCACTTCAAATAATTACTTACTGCACTAAAACGAGTTAACTTCTTGCAGTGTGCTCAGCTGTGCTCGATTTCTGGCTCATCTGTTTACTCCGTCACTGAAGAAAACACAGGAAAAGTGAGATGCAGAATTGCATCGTCTGGCTTCCGAGCTGAGAACCTCACCGCCGGCGCCGCTGCTGCAGGAGAAACAACCTACGTCGATGTGAGTCATAAACATCATACAGAAGCCGGGGAATAACATCATTTGCGGTCTTGTTTGTGAAGTAGTTGTTAGTGACAGAGTGATATTAGAGTGGCTCGGAAAAGTCCTGAAACTTTTACAGTTTGTACCTTCTGAATAATATCTCCGTGTACAGGGATAAAAGAAATTGTGGGAAATTTACTGGAGCATGTAAAAGATTTGCTTGATAAACAAATGGCTTCTAAATTTATCTAATTTATTTATATTATCAAACAACTGTGTATTGATGAAAGTTTTTGAGATGACGCGAGGGTAAATGAGTTTCTATTCCATTTATTTATCTTATTATTCAATATTTATTTCTTATGTATTGCAAAGGTATTTTTATTTCGATTGAAGAATTAATTCATTGTTTATTTAACCTATATTTACTAATTATTACCTTGACTATCGTCAAAACTTTTAAACTTTGGAAACCCCCGGGAAACTTTGCTCGAATTTATCAACAGAGACCATGGATAAAACTAGTAAAAATGTCTTCAACTCACAAGTAAATCGATTGCTTTTTTTAAAGAAACGTATGGATTTTTTGCGGTGACTTCAATCAAGAACTTTAAACAATTCCATGAAGTGTTTTCTATTGGTCATGGATGGGAACTTGCGAAGTATCGTAAATAACGAGTTTTTTAATTTACGTTTTTATTATATAACAACTTTCCCTATAACTTGTCCTCATCGCTTAGGGAGTTTATACGTCACGTTCACATCAAATTCTTTAGTCATCACCATCCTATATATACCAATCCTCACAGCAGCAAGTACTTACGTTGTCATATGTATTATTATATTTTCTTTATTAATAACTTGTCATATTTAACTCAACTTCCATTGCCATTGAGTAGTTAATAAAATACCTTAGGTACAGTTAATTTTATTTCCTATCTAAGATTTTTCGTAAAAATCTCACATTCGCCCATTCCTCGCAATGTGTGGGCAATGACTGACACGTATCCAACAAACTATTCAATAACGACACTTCGTAAAGATCAATACAAAGCCAAGACTCGCAGCCACTAACGGCCGCTGCGTTGACTCTGTATATCGACAAACGCTATCTGGTGGTTTGTGAATAATCAGTATCAATCACCAATCTATTACTCTAAATCACCAATGTTACCCCTCCTCGACAGAGTGCGACGTTGAATCTACTTTCAATGTTTAAATCAACATAAAATCCTCAAAAAGAGGGCTCCAATGCAAAGTTAGGTAAATATCAAATTATTGTTCAAATTTCGAGACGGAATTGAGTCCAAAAATAATTACATAGGTTAGTAATTGATTCAGTTCTCTACGGAGTCATGTATCATGCTACTTCTAATTCATTTAATTTTTACATTGAACTCAACCTTGCTCTTGTACAGCAACTTACCACGGCTACTGAACAGGCACTTACCACTGCTACTGAACAGGAACTTACCACTGCTACTGAACAGGAACTTACCACTGCTACTGAACAGGCACTTACCACTGCTACTGAACAGGCACTTACCACTGCTACTGAACAGCAACTCACCACCGCTGCAACAACTGAAGGTGAGCAATATTTACCGGAAAGAAAATGAAATCCTTTTAGCATTTATTCATTTAAAATGAATTCCTGGTGGCTTTTGGTGCTTTACAACGCTCAAGCGCGCAATAATTTGTTCTATAATGCATATTTTTGCGAAACATTTCATAGTGACAACTGTTATATAATAATTCAATGGCTACATTACACATAGAATGGGTATGTAAAATCTAATCGCTCTAATTTCTTATCAATTAAACATGCACAAGTCCCTCTTGATGAATATTTCTGATTATATGTCAGAAACAAGGCTCGTTATTTCCCTAATTGAAGTCGGCTAATTCATTGTACTGACAAATTTGAAATTACTCTCTTATAAGTTCAGCTTCAATAATAATGATATATAACGTGTATCTCTACGAGTTTCGATTCCGTTTTTATTTAAAAATCTGGCATTCTTTTCCCCCACTCGTGTTCTATAATCTTTTTTTATATTATCATTTCGTAGCCCATATTAAGGGGGAGGGGGTATACCCTAAAATTTTTGGATTTCGCTTTTCCGGTTTTTAGTCTCATCTTAAAGCTGACATTCTACCTTATCTAATGGTACCATTGCCATCTCTGCACGTTGATTTATGCTTTCACGACAGATCATGAAAGGGGGGTGGGTGGGAGAGTTCTTCAAGTAATTAGATAGGAGTTAATTAGCTGCTGAGCACTCCAAACAAAGTGTCTACTTGAGTTGCTCTTCAGTTACCCGTTTAGTCTCATTTTAAAGCTGGCATTCTGCCTATCCAACGTGGTACCATTGCCGTCTCTGTACGTTGATTTATGCGTTCACGACAGATCATGAAAGGGGGGCGGGGGGAGTTCTTTAAGAAATTAGATAGGAGCTAATTCGCTGCCCAGCACTATAAATACGGTGTTTGCTTGAGGTGCAGCTCAGAAACCCGCCTGGTGTTGTCTGAGGAAGTGCGCATGTAGTCGCTCCCACCATCCTCGAGTGAAATCAAGCTCCAGAAACGTTTAGTTTCGTATCCTTGCTGCATTGAGTGCCTATTGCGATGCGGGTGGGACTTTGTCGCGCTCTGCTGAACATTCACCCTTATTGTCACGGCAAACCTATCTCCTCCTAGAGTTTTGAAGCTACAGCGATGAGACATATACCATTCGATTCGTAAAGATCATACCTATCGAGTTATTGAGCCCCTTTTCAGATTTGTGCATAGTTTGGATTCAAAATGGAAATTTTGAATTGGGAAATTTGAAGAAAATGAGAAAAAAATGAGAAGAAAATTGAAAAATGCTTGTAAAAAAATTAAGGCAATATAAAAAAACTCGATAAATCGATAGGTATGGTCTTTACGCATCGAATGATATGCGTCTCGATGTTGTCGCTTGAAAACCCTAGGAGAAGATAGATTTCTACATTACCCCCTTTTTTTGTCCGTTTTCTATGAATTTCACGTTTTCTATAAATTTTTCCAAAAAAACGAACAAAATGTTTTTGTATTTTGATTTGACATATATGTGTGAAGTTTCAGGAAGATCCATTAGTAAATGTGGAAGTTTTTCTGGAGGGTATACCCCTCCCTTAAACGAGATTCATATTTTGCCGTGATACATTCCAATGCTCTATAACGTTTATATCAATCTCAAGTGAAATAATATCTAGTGATGATATTCCTTATAATATTCAGTGCTTAATTCAAGTTTTTCTTCATAAAAAGGACCGTGTCTTACTGCTGCTGATATCGACTGCTCTACTGTGGAGAAAGACACTTTCTTCTACCATCCGACCGACTGCACTAAGTACCTGCGATGTGAAAGGAGGACCGAAATACTGAGCACAAATTCATGCGAAACTGGCCTCTTCTTTGATTTGGACCTTGAAGAATGTGTTACGCCAAAGCCTGCGAAATGTTCCTGCCAGACGTCCATCTAATATAACAGGGGTTGAGAAACCCTTTTACTCGTCGATCACTTTTAGGATATTTAAATTTGAATCTACCTCTTTTTTGCACACACAGATTCAAGTACTCTAAAACTAAACTTCATTCATTGTTTACGATGAACCAAAAATGAATGTTACTAACCTAAACATTCCTCCTACCACTTCATATATGGGTCCTAAACTAAAGATAGTAATCTAACACTCTTAAACTCTACATTCAAAGAGACTAGAATACATTCATATTCAGAAATGAATTTTCATCCAAAAACATGAACTAAAGTATGGATCATTGTTGGATTTATTATTCGTTTCTTGATTGATTTTCATTGTTTTCCTCAATCAATCATCGAGTCTAGTCTCGCCATTCTCCTCCTATCTCTTTCAGCCTCAACATTCTCTCCAAATATCTCTTAAAAAGGTTCAATGACACCAAGTCAATAACACTCTGACAGACACAGTCACTATCTCTTCCATACCTAATATATCATTCGCCACCTCAAGATGGTAACATACACCCAGGTAGCACATACTATCACTACATATTGGATTACCATCCGGTGTCGCTTCCACTGAGCGACTGTGCATGGATTTACAACATTCCAGCATAATTATTGATGAAAGACAAATATACAACTCCTATAGTAATGAGAAAGTATTTCACAAATACTTTTACAATACTTTCACGAAGAACTATCAAATTGGAAGAAAGATAAGTACTTTAAAAAGTGTTGATTGTTCATGAAGTCTTCGTGCATTTCCATTGACTCTTCTTGAATCTTATTTTGCTGCCTCCTGCTACTATCTCGACGAATTTTCTAGCCCATAGTTTCTAAGGAGGCTGATGCTGGCACCTTTGATTACTATATTCCCTTAATGCCATGCACGATCGATGCAATATAACATTTATAACGATTGTATATTGCCTCTTTTTCATCACAGCCGTGGCATCAGCCACATCCACAGCACCACCTTCAGCTACTTTCGCAGCATTATCCTAAAATAATTCTTGATAAAAAAAATTTGGTCTCATCGTGTCTTGTGCACCTTGGCTTGAAACGTATTTCTATGCCCAAGTGATGTGTATTTGACTTAACTACACTCACTCGAGTTTATCATTTTACTCAATGGTTCACTTATTGCATTTGGAGAAATTCTGTGCGTTGGACAAACACGCAGCACATCTTGACTTTTATAGCAATCGCAATAATATCGTCCGTCTGTTGACTTGAAAAGATCTGAAATGTGTACTTGACAACACGGCATTTTTTTAATGAGTTATTATAATATGTTTATACCTACTTGCTTTCTTGTGAACCGACTTTTCACCTTTCTTAATGAAGCGACTTTTCACCTTAGAGGCTTAGACATATGAATAAGTCTTGACTAAATTGTCAATTAAAAAGTTTTGAATAAAATTCTCACAAATTGCAAGGAAAAATCTGAGCCAACTATAACCTCTCACTTCATCTTTTTGCACGTTAACTCAACATTATTTCTATATTTTTAGTGTGTCTAAATAGAACATCCTTGAATTATCACATTGTATTATAGCCGTAACTATATATTATCACAGTATATTATAATATAACTATATATTATCACAATATCGTATAGCTATAACTATATATTATCACAGTATATTATAACCATAACTATATATCATCACAATATTTTATAGTCATAACTATATATTATCACAATATATTATAACAACAGCTATATATTATCACAGTATATTACAGCCATAACTATACATTATCACAATATATTATAGCCATAATTACTCTAGTAATGATATCATAAATTTGCTTAAACATAAAATTAAACAATAATATAGACACAAAGAAAATGTTAGGTAAATCAATCAAATCTTCATTGAAAGATTACTGGAGACCAGCATCATCAAGATGATGAATATGATTGAATGACAGTTTATTACTTTCAAATCATTGGTACAATTGCACTAGTAACCTAATGATGATATTAATGGTAATTTTGAGTGTTGGTTCACAAGTCCAAGCAACATGTTTAAAAAGGTTTTTATCTACGGCAACAAATTGCACCATATACAAAATTTAAGAGCTTTTCTTATCAGTAATTATATTCTAGGCCTGGAATATAGTCTATTCATGACTGGAAAATAAACTATTTCAGAAATTTCATCTGTTTAGTATATCTAGTTTTCTATGATAAGGTTGATTATGTCTATAATGCACAGCTTCAATTTTGTTAAAATTTTAATGTGTGACTTATTATTACAGTTTGAATTATTCACTATAATTGTAGTTATTAGCATGTCTTCAAAAATCAGAACTAATTGTGACATTGTGTCACTGAAAGGAGAAAAAGATGTACTTCTTTTCTTGTAGAATGAAGCGAAAAAGCAAGTTAATGCTCCTAATTAAGGAGCATTACTTTTAGAATCCTATAATGTTGTTCTAAAGAATCCCACATCCAGCACGCCTCCTATTGTAATAGTTAATATTTACATATACGTGTAGTTGTATCTGTGTTACGTCATTTTATCCTCCGTGCTTTTCCAAAATTATGTTTTGCATATATCCTCACTTATGCTTCATTTGCATTAAATATTTAGTACATATATAGTATTTATATTGAATATTTAGTAGTTAATAATGACGCTGGTCTCACAATCAATTTTGCTTAAACATGTTCAGATTTAGTGAGATATTTTATTGCCATCACAAATATTTGGGTTAGATTTCATTCTGCAATAGCAACGAGTTTACTCCTGGCAGTAGCAGCCTCGAATCAAATAAATTTCAATACTTTTTCACCGGAAGAAGCAACAGAGTCAACCTCCAGCTTCTGCAACTCGAACGACTGCACGAAATGTCTGCTGTTTTTTATTCATGTCGTTACATTGATCCTATAAATTTAATTGTATATAAATTTAATTGTTAGTTTTTAATTATTTATGGTACGCTTAACTAGGTTTTCATGACGTAAACCCTGCCGGTCACAATTACTAATATTACACCGTTGTGAGTTGACAAGCATCGCCAGTACCTAGCCCTTCAGTCTCTGGCATTACCTGAATTTGAACCTGCAAATGTTTTTGCAAATGTTTTGCAAATGTTAGTTTTTTCAACATTTAACATTTACAAGATGTCTAACATATCCCGGGTCCTTTGTTATGAATTATATTGCTTCTTTTAATTTATGCATTTCAATATTATGCGTGATTGTAGCATTTACTCTATTGTCATAGCTATGCGTGATATATATTACAGCATTACTGGGTAACAACTACAGCCTCGTCAGAATTAGTATCTGACTAACCAGCATTAAAGTTTTCAGCAACCATTTGAAGTGACGACAAATTTACGCTAACGTTTCAACTGTTACATGCGTTGAAGTAAGATATACGAGTATTTGTTGTTCATCTTTAGACGGTCAGTTCACAAATTATCAACGATTTTTATGGTGATAGGCATAAACCAAAAGGAGGGTGAGCCGGACATACGATGAACGATAGGTCAACGGTCAAATTGAAATCGCAGCATAGGTTTTAATGAACTGACAGTATTTATTGTGGCAAGGTTAATAGATTGTGAATTGATTAGCGAGTGAAAATTCATTTTTGCATCCTTAAATTATGAAACGGTAATTAAATTGAACATTTTTTAGAAACTTGAAATTTATTAACATCTGTTGAAATAACGTGAGTTTTTTCACTAATTCAGAAATTTTTGCACTCGTATAACTCTAAATAAATATCTATGCACAACCTAGTTAATCTTACTTATTATCCCTGAATAACTTTAAAACTAATAACTATTTCGTTCGTGTTCAGGGAAATCAGTAGTTTATGTGAGTGGTAGCTTTTAATTACCCTTACCATGGAAAAGATTTGCCATATGGCAATTCATGCTTTCAAAAAACCTCCTTCCTCAAAGGTTTAAACATCGGTAATTACAGCAAGCGAAGCATAAGTTGATTCTTAAATACAATAGCTGATATGATAAAACGAATTTTACTTTCACTTCATTTTACAAAGTGAATTTTACTTCTATAATTTTTCTATTAGAGAGTTGTACACTGAAATGTGACGCAAATAAAATTTCTCTCATAATTATTTATTAATACGAGCATTAAAGATATTTCAACAAATTTTTCCAAAAGATTAAAATCGACAAGAAATGGGAAGTTCAGGCCCTGTTTTTATAAACAAGGGCATAATTTGGCATTAGTAAATCTAACAACTTACTTGGGCCACTGGCCGATGTAGGCAGGGCAGTTGTGGGGTAAAGTTGTTGTGTAGGCAGGATTCCTTGCATTTCCTTTCTATGTCTCTGGCTCTAACGGCCGACGCCTTGTGTCACGACTGATAAACCATTGTAAGAAACTCCCCCGCTGTACTATTTCTGCTGGCACCGTAAGAATTGAATGTTGATATGCGAGTAATAATTTTTATCATTATTTCTCCGCAGAAAATACTCTCCCAAAGACTGGAAATGTCAAAAACAATGCTGAAGCTGCACCTGCTGCTGACCGTGCTGCACGGTCTGGTAACAAGTACCTACCGGTACAAGATACTCCCCAACCCAGCGGCCGGTTTCAACGATCCCGAAGCTTTGGTATATAACACAGAGACGGCCACACAGGTAAAATTGCTATGTTTGGCATTACTTGAAAATGTTAGCAACGCGTGGAAGTTCAAATTAAGTTGATTTTGCTTTAAGTAGAATTTCTATTCGCTGGTCTATTTTAATTTGTGCAATAAAATCATAAATTGTAGTTCCAGACAAATTCTTCGTGAACTCTAAATTCTCTTGCCCAATGTATGTTTGCAGACCATATACCTCCAGAATTTCGTCTTAATTGGGACCCAGAATAGGCTTATTCGCTGGCGAAAAAATTAGAAGTAATGGCGAATATGATAAATTGAATATATGAAAAATGGTCTAATTTCGGAGTGCTTGAGAAATTGCAGTGAATAAAGGTAATAATTAGTGTAAAACAATTTCGTATCCTTGTCGACTGACGAGTTATTTCATCGAGATCTATTGCAGTCAGATCAAGCAGAAAGTTAAATTTGTTGCGAACACCGGGATTGTGAACTGAGATCGAGTAGAACGTACATAACAACCCAAGACTCAACAACTTGCGCCCAACCAAATTTAATATGAACATGAATCGCATGGTTAACTTAAAATGCGCGTTACAATATTAAATAGAAACTGCTGAATAATTGTAACCGAAGCATATGTTAACAAATAATTACCGAACCATTCTCTCCTATATAATTAAAGTGAAGAATTTTACCAGACAATTTCCTTGTCATTGCTTTCGAATATTCACCACTGCATAAATTACTGCATCGTAGGTTACCAAGTAGATACCGCAACTAAGGTTAACATAACGTAATAATATTGGGTACAAAATATATTTAAAGTTATCTTAGTTACAATGAAGCGAAAGCATGGTGAGATTTATGCCTCTTATTTACTTCTAGTGGTGATACCAAAGTTCAGTGTGTCATCACGGCTAGACTTTCATGAAAGTTTATTCGTATAAAGAACGAACTTATTTTACCCAGAAATCTATAATATTTGATATAGCACACAAATGCGCACTCTCTGTATACTAATTAAAAGTGTTCTATGTATATTATTCAGCTTGCAGGTGAATACTGTTCTAAAGTTTCTTACTGAGAGTAAAACTGCATGCGTAGTATGACCTTATGACCTTATGATGAGTTTAGGACGTCGTAGTCCACGGTCACGCTGATGCGCCGCCTTCGTCGTCCTCCGTCTCCGAGTCGTCGTCGGATGTAACGTTGGAAGTGTTCCGTCTATTTGCCCTCCTTTGGGCACGCTGATGCAAGATGCAGTTGCTTGTCGCTTGCTGATGGTAGTTTCCCATTCCTGAACAGTCTGGGATCTTTCTCAACCACTTGTCCAGTCGTCTCTTGGATGTTGCAAGGGTGAACTCCCCTCCTCTCAGCGCTTTTGGTAAGACATTAAAGAGCCTTGGTCCTACCACGGACAGTGATCCCTCACGAAGAGTCTGTACTCTGGCCGCGGCTCGGCTATCAAATGGGGGAATCCTGCACAGTCTCCACCTTCTTTCGTTGTAATATGTCATTATTTTAGAGGTCTCACTCTCAAAGTTGGGAGCCAGTCCGTTTATCATCTTCCAAGTGTACAGTATGATATACCTTTCCCTTCTCCTCTCCAGTGAGTACAGTTCCAGGTGTTTCATCCTTCCCCAGTATTTCAGGTTCAGCTCCCTCATGCCGCTGATCCTGTACGTGAAGGTCCGCTGGACGAATAGTAGGCAGTTTGGGCGAATCCAGATGAAAATTCAATTCAACAATTTAAAATTCACTCCGGCTGTAGTGTCTGCATCGTTTCATAATTTTTACTATTAAGCATTGTCTTAACAGTACTTGGTTTGTGTAAAGCTCATAAAAATCAATAATTCCAGTGCGGGCTCCTTGCATCAGTCGCCAAGACCGCGATGTTTTCTGTCACTGAGCAAACCAATGGCAAATTTTCTTGCAAAATTCCCTCTGCAAACTTTTTCTGGCAAGATTTGATTTCACCGAACATGAGAGCAAGCACGACTGGAACCAGCACGACTGCAGCAATCACGACTGCAGCCAGCACGACTGCAGCATGCACGACTGGAACCAACATGACTGGTTCAGTGGTGCCAGCTGTAGCCAAGTATATTGGAACAACCGTGATTGTACCCATTGGAAATGAAACCAATACGACTGCAGCAACCACGACTGGAGCAGACACGACTACAACAATCACGACTGCAACAAGCACGACTGCAACAAGCACGACTGCAACAAGCACGACTGCAACAAGCACGACTGCAACAAGCACGACTGCAACAAGCACGACTGCAACCAGCTCGACTGCAACAAGCACGACTGAAACCAGCACGACTGCAACAAGCACGACTGCAACAAGCACGACTGCAACAAGCACGACAGCAGCGACCACAACTGAAGCAGACACGACTGCAGCAATCACGACTGAAGCAGACACGACTGCAGCAATCACGACTGAAGCAGACACGACTACAGCAATCACGACTGCCGCGAGCACAGCTGGAACCTGCACGACTGCAGCAACCGCGACTGCAACAACCACGACAGAAACAATCACGGCCAAACCCAGCACGTTTGCCGCGCAGTCGACCAAGGAGGTGGTTTACGTTGACGTAAGTCAAAAATGTAAAATGTTGAATGAATTCGGATGTCACTCAAAAAATCTTTTAGTAAATAACAGAGAGCAAAATAAATAATATAAAATACTGTAACTTCGAGAAAACAAGATACATGCCATGACTTAATACAAAAATTTATTATGTTTTAGTTTGAAATAACGTCTGTAGATGTGTTAAGCAGATGTAACCTTCCCTCTTCATTGTTAGCGCTGCATTCAATATTTTACTATTTGTTCAAGCATACTTTTCTGTGACAGGTTTCTGCGATGGCTGCTTAGCATGTGAGTGTAAATTAAAATCATATAAGCGTTTATGTATAAATGCCTAAATCTTTCTTATATGATATAAAAGTGGAGTTATCGATGCAAATTCATAATATTATAAATTTAATACGGGACTGACGCCGGTGCCTCCATCGCCAATGAAGGGCGTGGTTAATAATTAACATTTTTCATAATTTTCACTTTTGAGGCGAAAAAATCCTTTTATTTTTTTTCCAATAATTATACAAAATATGTGAAACGTTCGTACTTAAATAACTAGCTTCAATAATCCGGCATTCTTAAATGTAGACTGCATTCTAAGTTGTACCGTTAACATGTATATACATGTAACATTCTGCTCAAGTCTACTGCCAATCTTGCACCTCGTATCAATTCTTTCATAAACCATGAAGTCTCAGTCGCGTAAGCACGCTACAATAAGCACGCTGCAATAACTATGTTACACATTCATACTCCATAAAAACAAATTTTTGTACAATGATCTAAGCATTTTTTTTCGTCTACGTCTAATCTCGTTCGTGAATTCTTCGTGCATTTTCATTGAGTCTTGTGAACCATAATTTGCTGCCTCCTGCTACTACATATCTTGGCGGAGTTTCCAGCCCATAGTTTGTTCGTGGGCTGATGATGGCACCTTTAATTATTCCCTTAATGTCATGCGCGACTGAATATAACATTTATAACGATTGTATATTGCCTCTTTTTCATCACCTCCGTGGCAGCAGCCACATCCACAGCACCACCTTCAGCTACTTTCGCAGCATTATCCTAAAATAATTCTTGATAAAAAATTTTGGTCTCATCGTGTCTTGTGCACCTTGGCTTGAAACGTATAATTTCTATTTCTATAATTTTGCGCACATTTCAAGTACACACAATCGAGTTTATCAATTTACTCTATGGTTCACATATTGCATATGAAGAAATTTCTGTTCGTTGGACAAACACGCAGCACATCGTGACCTTTATTAGTTATCTAAATGATATAGCCCGTCTGTTGACTTGACAAGACCTGGAATGTGTACTAGAAAACACGATATATAAAGAATATGAGTTTTATATTTGTTTATCTACTGATTTCCTTGTCTATTCGGTCCATTTCTTTGTACATTATTAAACTCGTCTGTAATAATGAACCGATTATTCACCTCAGATATAAGATTAAGTCTGGACTAAATTATCAAATTAAAAGTCCTAATAACTTTTTCACAAATTGTAAGAGAAAAATCTGAGCCCACTACAATCTCTCACTTCATCTTTTTTCACCTGGACTCAGCATAACTTCTACTTTATGGTGTGTTTAAATAGAACATCCTTGAATTATCACAATATATTATAGCCATAACTATATATCATCACAATATATTGTAGTAATAATTTTACTACTAATTATATCGGAAATTTGCTTAAACATAAAATTAAAATGAAGCGAGAGAGGAAGTTAATGATTCCAATTAAGGAGCATTACTCCTAGAATCCTTTAATATTGGTCTAAAAATCCTACATCCAGCACGCATCCCATTCAAATTGTAAATAAATCCATATATGCGTTGTTGTATCTTCATTCTTTTCCAAATTTATGTTTTTCATGTATCCTCAATCATGCTTCACTGGTATTAAATATTTAATATATATTTAGTATTTGTATTGATATTTAGTATTTGATAATGACGCTGGTCTCGCGATCGATTTTGTTTAAAACATGTTGAGATCTAGTGAAATGTTTTAATGCTATCACAAATATTAGGGTTAGATTTGATTCTTCAATAGCAACGAGTTTACTGACAATAACAGCCTGGAATCCGATAAAATTTCACTACTTTTTCACCGGAAGAAGCAACAGAGTCAACCTCCAGCTTCTGCAACTGGAACGCCTGCACGAAATGTCTGCTGGTTTTTATTCATTTCAATATCTTAATCCTATAAATTTAATTGTATTAGTTAGTTAATAATTATATTTGGTACGCTGAACTAGGCGTTCATAACATTAATGACACCCAGTTTTTCGGTAATCAACGCCACACATTCATTTATTATTCGCTAATACCCTGCAGGTAACAATTACTAATGTTACACCGTTGTGAGTTGACAATAATTATCGCCAGTACCTAACCCTTCAGTCTCTGATACTGCCTAATTTTAACCTACAAATGTTCTCGTAATTGTATATGACTTAGCAAAATCGGCGATCCTTCAATATTTAGACAGCTTTTATTGGTGAACTCTTTTAGTTAATGTTCTCTGAACACGATACGCTCACCTGAAAATTATCCTCTGTAGTTTTTTCAACATTTAACATTAACAAGATGTCTAACGCATCCCGGGTCCATTGTTATGAATTATTTTCCTAATTTTAATTTATGCATTTCATTATTATGCCTGATTGTAGCATTTACTCTATCGTCATAACTATGCGTGATATATATTACAGCATTACGTACTGGTAACAACTACAGCCTTTATGAGAATTTGTATCTGACTAGCCAGCATTAAAATTTCCAGCAACAATTTGAAGTGACGACAAATTTACGCTAATGTTTCAACTGTTGCATGCGTTGAAGTAAGAAATGTTGGTTGTTCATCATTAGACGGTCTCTTCCCGAAATATTTATCACATTCTTAACGATTTTTATGGTGATAGGCATAAACCAAAAGGAGGGTGAACCGGACATACAATGGACGATAAGTCGACGGTCGAATTGAAATCGCGGCATTGGTTAGAAAGAACTGACAGTATATATTGTGGCAAAGTTTAAAATTGTGAATTTATTAGCGAGTGAAAATCCATTTTGCATCCATAAATTATGAAACGGCAATTAAATTGAACATTTTTTACAATCTTTAAATCTATTAACATCTGTTGAAATGATGGGAGTTTTTCCACTAATCCAGAAATTTTTGCACTCTTATAACTCTAAATACATATCTATGCACTACCTATTCAATCTTATTTATTATCCCTGAATATCTTTAAAACTTATAACTTATTCGTTTGTGTTCAAGGAAATCTGTAGTTTATGTTAGTGATAGCTTATAATAGTCTTAACCATGGAAACGATTTGTCATATGGCAATTCATGCTAACAAAAAACCTCCTTCCTCAAAAGTTTAAACATCGGTAATTACAGCAAGCGAAGCATAAGTTTATTCTTAAATACAATAGCTGACATGAAAAAACTAATTTTACTTGCAATTAATTTTACAAAGTGAATTTTTCTTTCACAATTTTTCTCTTAGTGTTGTCACACTGAAATGTGACGCAAATAAAATTTCTCTCGTAAATATTTATTAATACGAGCATTAAAGATTTTCCAATAAATTTTTCCAAAAGATTAAAATCGACAAGAGATGGGAAGTTCAGGCCCCGTTTTTATAAACAAGGGCATAATTTGGCAATAATTAAGTCTAACAACTTGCTTGAGCCACTGGCCGTTTGAACACTGCATTCATAAATCATTGAAATAATTTTCGAACAAATTGGCGATGTGTGAAAGATTCACTATACGAGAAAAAAGTTGGTTTTCACCATTTTTCGGGAAGATCTCAAACCAAGATCAGAAAATGCTGATACTGTTGGTATATGTCTAAAAGTGTCTTTCATTGAGTAAAAAGTGGGGGTAAAACAGATAACACTTTATATTCATGGCCAATACACTGGTATAATATGAAAAATTAATGAATAGCCATATCATTGCATGTATGAAGCTGATATTACCTATCATATTTTTTCAATCTATGAGCGAAGATGAATTGACTACAAATTTAAAAGGAAAGAAACTTCACCGTAAGTGTGGTCTCCGAAAATTTATCATTGAAATTTGACAGATTTTATAAGTATATAGTAATTTATTACAATTTTTATTCCCTTGTCAGGGTTCAGTTTACTTTATGAACGAGAAATTTTCATTCATATTTCAGCCACACTGTTCCAGTATATGAATGGAGTGCAAAACTAAATTCAATGTAAGTTATCAATTTCACTTAAAGTCGCTGCATTGCATGAATCAAGTCCATTGGGCCGAAAGTTAAATCAATTAAAGTTTGATCGATCACTCTGGATTAATTGCGCCGCCTGCCAGGACGGGCGTGGCAGGACGCAGTAATTGGTCGGTTGTCTGGCACGGAAATACCTTGGATTTACCACCGATGCTGCTGTCAACCATTTACTTAAAACCAATTTCTTAGGTTTCGATTACTTCTTTCGTCGGCCGTGGACGGGTGCGGCTGCAGGCAAGCGGAGCTAGGGTACCAGTCTCAAGACGATACCGCTTCCGGAGCTGTACGTCGCATGGATTATGTCGTTTATTTGAACAGCCGTTTTCCCACTCGGTGAACAGTGTAGAACGAAGCTACAACTTGTTAGCAACGTTGGAAAAGAGTCGCGGCGTAATCTCGGCAAGCACTGCGCTCCTCTGCTAGATTCTCACACTTTGAATTGATTTGACCGAGTCTATCTCCGATAACTTGTAACTAACTCTCGGCGATAACACCGGTGACGTACGGATGGGCCCAGTCGAATATTGTGTTCTTTAATGTTAAACTTCACATTTCTGGTCTGATAGCTACCTAGGATTACTGATGTACTGGTCACGAGTTCGCTTGTTCATTTATATAGTATGTTTATTAAATAATGTACGTGCATTTCATTACTATAGTATTCTTTTACAAATAGAACCTTTGATGACTGTTAATTTAATTCCGTGCTCTCTCTCTATCTCGTTGGGGTAGCCTATATGTGTTGTCCGCTCTCCCGCAATTTACTGAATACCGGGCCGCTGAATAGCAGTCTCAGTAAAATTTTTAGCAGGTCAAAATAAGTGGGATCGTGAAGGTTAAAAGTTTGAATTTATGAACTGAAATTTTGAATGATTTAACATGGCAGTTGGTATTTTCATATGCGAAGATGACCTGCTCTGCTGTACAAGTACTGGCAATTAGAAATTACATTTTATTGACAGGCGTGCATTTATTAATAAAAAACACGTCATGTTTTGTTCTCCATTTCTTTATTGGAAACGTGTCTTTCCACTATAATATTTTTAGATGTGCGAGCAGTGAAACATAGTTAGTTAAAATAGGTGCCATAAAATATTCAAGGTTACGTAAAAGATAATTTGAATGGGAAGTAGATATTATAACAATATATTTTTATTCATTCAACCTGCAGCTCCTCTTTTCCAACGTAAAGCGGTTGTCTTGGCTACGTTATAAACAAAATTCTTGTGGCACTATATCGTGCAGCATCAATGAAGCATTATTGATTTAAACTTGGTTCTGTGTCCACTCCAACTAATCGGCATTGCTGCCAGTGCTATCTACTGTTGGTAGTCAAGCGATGCCATAGTGTGAAGCATGTATGATGGCAGCACAGGTGGGGCCTATATATTCGTATATGCTGTTTTGTATGAGCTCAGAGATGTTGTGTGTGAGGCAGAAATACAGTGGGAAAGAGAGGATAAAAAATTAGGGTTTCATGTATGATGTGGAGTTTGAAGGAAACTGCAAAGAACCTAGTGAGGGAGAAGAGGCGCATGGGAGAGAAAGACGGGCAATGATGGAGATGATTCTGAATGAGGGAGGTGAAGGTAATGATGTAGAGCTTTGCTGTAATGATGAACCGCTGTATCTCAGTGGCTCCTCGAGGTGAGAGGAGCTAGCCGTGAGTTTAAGTCCAGGGAACTTCATTTTATTTAACCATAATAAAGATCTATACTTTATTTCCTGTTTCAGTAGGTTTGTCTATTTACTATTACACGTTTTTCTTAGCTCTGTTTCGTGTCTGTCTGTCTGTCATCAAAAATTCAAACCTTAATTTAGAGCACTTCTGAAGATCCTAGAAACTTGAAATTTGGCATGCATGCTTATGCTGCCTAACAATTCGAGATTTGATCATCAGAAATAATGGTATAAAAAAATAAAAACAAATATAAATAAAAAAAAATAAAAGTTCACGGTTCGGAATCGTATTTTTTCTCGAACATCCAGACTTGCCAACCCTGGAAATTGATTTGAATTGCTAAAATTGCTAAACTAAAAAGTAGAAAATAAATAAATATAAAAAATCATTTTTAAAAACCACGTTTTACACTGCAGTATTTCTCGTGCACTGCAGTATTTCTCGTGCACTGCAGTATTTCTCGTGCACTGCAGTATTTCTCGTGCACTGCAGTATTTCTCGTGTACTACAGTTTTTTTCGTGCAGGAGTTGATTAGCTTATGCATAGATCAGCATGCCGAGGACGTCAAGTAAGATTAGTTGTTGAAGACTTTTTCCGAATTATCGGTGGCTTGCGAGCGGCCAATGTTCAGCCTTCCCTAATCCATCTCTACTTCCGTCCATGAAAATTCATTCGCTGCGCCCGCCGGCCAACTTCTGAGATATCTGATAATTAAAAACTTTAAAACATGAAGTTGAACTGTCCTCATCAGAATTAGTTGGGAGAGTTTTGGGCACCACGACAATCAAGCCCCGAAATTAAGCGAGGTAAAAAAGGTTTAGAAGATTTCTATCACTGGAATTCGATAGACGAGTCCATAGGCGTGGCCGTCGTCTATGGCAACTTTAGATTGTTGACTCCACGGGATTGGCCATCGCCAATGGCTACTTGACTGTAGCTGGATGGTTGCTTATCAACCAATTTAAACTTGCTGTGGATTCAGAGCCTTACCAGACGCCGCTCAGATCTAACGGGTCATCCACAGCGTCACAACCTTGATGTTGGGCGAGTGTATTTTCATAGATAACTTTTTTCTTATGAACTTATATGATATATAATATCTTTGCTCTCAGTCAAGTATACAGACGAACGAGTTGGTTTGTCGACGACCGTGAAATATTAGCTAGACCTAAAACATTAATTACAATATGTATCTTCATTAAATAAATCGTAACAATTACATTCATCACGGACTTGTCCTTTGATTATAGGTTTTATACTTTCTGCCATGACCCGGTAAATAAAATTCTGTCCATCCGATCTATTTGTTTACAGAAACATTGCATGCATTTATCATCCATCATCATTGGAATGCTGAGGGGACCGAGGGTGCTGATGATGCTGCTGTCCGTGCTGCACGGAACCGGCGTAGCATCAACGGGCTCATCCCGGTACCGCGTGCACCCCCAGGCAGGGTTCGGTATCGCTGATCCTGCGGCAAAGGTGCACTATACATCGTCTGTCATTCAGGTAAGGTTATTAAGTTCAATTTAATTGCGTAGAGTTATATGAAACTATTTTAATAAGGATGACTTAGCCACTGAAAGCGTTTCAAATAGGGTTTAATAATAAATGTGTTCTCTCATGCTACTTTCCGGGTCGTATTAAGTCACTCTTATAGTGCATTGAAATCCTTAGTTTTTTTCACTTTAATCTATTTTATTACAAACACAAATATATCGATTCCAATGTTGAATAAGTCGCTTGATTTCACAATAAAAATAATAGCTCTATTGCAAATAGTGATTGTTTCTCCGATTCGAAAAAGAAACGGGGTTTGTTGCTGCACCTTTTAGGGGAACTTCTGGTTCAAAAAATCTATAAATTTGGTTTTTCCGTTTTTTTGGCTCATTTTGTATAGCTTCTGAAAAAGCTCGTCTAACCCAGCAAACCGCATGTATGTGCGTACTCTAATTTGTGGGTAAAGCAATTTCAAAAATATATAATAAGAACATTTTTTAACAATTAATATGTACAAAGATTTCTCTAAATAAAATCTGTATTTATCAATCATTATTCTCGTTAATTGTAAAGTGTTTGCACTTGTTTGAAAGCCATAAACAAGACGCGTTTCAGAAAGCTAATTTCATAGATGTAGTGTAGTAGTTTTTGCATATAGCAGTTTTCAGTTTTTATTAAATGACCATTCTATAACAATTTTTACAAATTTTAATTTGAAAATGGTATCTATAGATTCGCGTCAATTGCAAAGTGTTTGCACTCGTTTGAAAGCAACAAACGATGTGCGTTCAAAAAAGCAAATACAACGGATGTACATGCAATGTTTTTTTGCGTTAGGCCATTTTGAACTTTTATAAAATAAACATTTTTAAGTAAAAAAGTCACTAGATTGCTTTAATCGCAGATTCACTAGAAATTTAAAAGCGAAGAAAACACCACAAAAATTTAGCATATCTCTTTTGAAAACGTTTCGGAGACCAGCTCCATCGTCAGTTCGATAAATCTAGAACACAGATAAATGCAGAAAATTATAAATTTAGGTTTTTAACTTCTGTTTGTGTTTTTTTTATTAACTCCAAACTAATTTTCTGCATTTATCTGTGTTCTAGATTTATC
>NW_025946482.1:35000-68582 GCF_000764305.2 Hyalella azteca
ACCATACAAGATCACGTCTGCAACAACATACACCTAACTCGCCCATACAATCATGGCGACCTCTTCCGACTCCACCCTACAGACTTCCCACCTATCACCATAAGAGAATTACAACGTCCTCTAAAAACATTCAAACAGAAAGCAAAAGGTCCCACAGGCATCACAACCCTCCAACTCAAGCACTTACTTAAAAACATGATCAACTATCTACTATACATATTCAATCATGCCATTTCCGCCGGTTATTTCCCTCACTCACTAAAATACGCAATCATGATCTTCCTCCCCAAACCCAACACTTCTCAACACCAAGTCCAGAATTACAGACCCATCTCACTACTTGACATCCACGGGAAGCTTTTACATAAAATACTCAACAACAGATTATACGAACATCTTTCCATTCACAAAATACTCAACACTAGACAACACGGTTTTAGGAAACATAGAGGGACAAACACAGCACTAGCCACATTCCACGAACACACTAGCAATACATCTAGCATAAAGACACACCACTGACAAAGTGCTCCGCGAGATGACCAAAGCCTCTGACAAGGTTTGGCACACCGGACCCCAACACAAGATCATCCAACTCAACCTCCACCCGTCCTTCACCAAAACACTTTCAGCCTACCTTACAGACAGAACAGCATCCATAAGATTAGGAAATCACATAGGTCCGCCAATACAACTCCACACAGGTGTCCCCCAATTAAGGGGCTTGTCTCTCCCCTACACTATACAGCTTCTACACGTACGACCTCCCACCACCACTACCCAACACAAACTATATAGCTTTTGCAGATGACATAACACAAATAACCACAGTACCTTACCCACACTACCACGCAGCAGTACAAACACAACATGCCATACAACCGATCAACACTTACGAAACCAAATGGCTCATTCTAACAAACACAAATTAATTTAAAATCATCCCCATCAGTAGACAAAATACCTCCGACATCTTCATAGACGACACCCACTACCCATACACAAACAAAGGAACAGTTATAGGTCTACATTTCTATACACACGGCATCAGATTTCATTCTATAACCAACCAAAACCCCGACGGGTTCCCAACCCCAGACAGCCCCAACCACCCATAACCAACCAAATCATGCGCAATGCGCCTTTTCATCACCTATATACTGTCATTTTCATTTCTCCTTCCTCTTTCTGGCCACTCTGTGCCACCTCTTGTTCTTTTCCACTCTTTCCTAGTGGCACCGCAACAACAACAACGACCGATCCTCACAGCAGCAAGTACTTACGTTGCCACTTGTATTATTATTTTTTCTTCATTCATAACTTGTGATGTTTAACTTAACTGCCATTGCCATTAGCTAGTCAATAAAACACCTTAAAATTAGATCTAGTTCCTTTTATTTTCTATCTTAATTTAATTCAAAGAAACCTCAAATTTGCGAGCTTCGCAGCCACTAACGACCGCTCTGTTAGCTCTGCATAGAGAAAACGCTATCTGGTGGCCTGTGAACAATCAATATCCTTCATCAACCTATTACTTTAAATGAGCAATGTTACACTTCTTCGCCAAAGTGCAACGTTGAATCTACTTTTAATGTTTAAATCAAAATAAAATCATAAAATGAAGACTTCCAATAAGAGTTGGATAAATATCCAATTGTTGCCCAAATAGCAGTACGGAATTGAGTGCAAAAAGAATTACATAGGTTAGCAATTAATACAGCTCTTAACATAGCCATATATCGTGCTATTTTTAACTCATTTCATTACAACACTTCTCTCCTCACTTCTTTTTGTGTGTTTGTCTGTCTGTTACAAATTTTACAATCGATATTTAACACAATTCTACCTGTCCAATCGATCCGAAATTTTCCACACTTGCGTAAAGTTGTAGTCAATGTATGAATCAATTGATAGAATATATAATTTCACAAATTAAAAACAAATTTTATTCAAAATGTTTTAAAAAATAATTTTGTCTTCTACAAATCTGATAATCGATATTCAACACACTTCTACCTGTCCTATCGATCTGAAATTTTCCACACTTGCGTGAAGTCGGAGGCAATGCATGAAACAATTGACAGAATAAATGATTTTGCAACATTTAATTTTCTTTAATTTTAAAAATGAAATTTAAAAATTAATTTTTGCAGCATTTGATAATAAAATTGGAAATTCATTGTACATGTGTAACATCGGAGACACTTGATTCTTCATAAATGTTGTCTTTAAACAGTAATTTTTAAACGCATATTATTTTAACCTGTACTAGAACTCAACCTTGCTCATGTGCAGGAACTTACCACTGCCGCAACAACTCAAGGTGAGCAATATTTACCAGAAAAAATTAAATCCCAATAGCAGTATTCATTTAAAAATGAATTCCGGACGGCTTTTGGTGCTTTACAACGCTCAAGCGCGCAGTTATTTATTCTAAAATGCATATTTTTTGCGAAACATTTGATAGTGCATAGTGCATTTCGCAGAATCTAATCGCTTTAATTTTTTATTCATTAAACACGCACAAGTCCCACTTGACGAATATTTCTCATTATTTGTCAGAAACAAGGCTCGTTATTTGCCTAATCGAAGTCGGCCAATTCATTGTCCGCATAAATTTGAAATTACTCCCTTATAAGTTCATCTTCAATAATAATGATATAAAACGTGTATCTTTAAATGATCATGAGAAGCGTGTATCTGCCTTTTTAATGATGTAAAACGTGTATCTGTATATAGTGTTTCGATTCCATTTTTATTTAAAAATCTGAAATTTCTTTCTCCCGCATGTAATCTATTATCATTTCTTATCCCATATTAAACGAAATTAATATTTGCAGTGAGACATTCCAATGCTCTATAATATTCGTATTACTCTCAATTAAAATAATATCTAGTGATAATATGTCTTAAAATATTCAGGGTTTAATTCTTTTTCTTCACAAAAAGGACGGTGTCTGACTGCTGCGGATATCGACTGCACTACGGCTCCAGGGACTTACTTCTACCATCCGACCGACTGCAATAAGTACCTGCTGTGCATTTTGGGCACCGGCCCACCGTACACAGCTTCATGCTCAACTGGCACCTTCTTTCAGATGGACACCAAAAAATGTGTTACGACTAAGCCTGCGAAATGTTCCTGCCAGACGTCCATCTAATACAGGGGTTGAGAAACCCTTAATTACCCTTTTACTCGTCGGTCACTTTTAGGATATTTATATTTAAATCGAGCTCTTCTTTGCACACACACAGATTCAAGTACGCAAAATCTAAACTTCATTCATTCTTGTTTATGTTGGATGGAAAATGAATGTTAATAACCTGTAAATTCCTCCTACCCTGTAAAAATATGGGTCCTAAAATAAGGTTGGAATTTTAAGACTCTTATACTCCACATTCAAAGTAACTAGAATATATTCATATTCAGAAATGAATTTTCATCCAAAAAATAAACTAAATTATGGATCATTGCTGGACTTAATGTTCGTTTCTTGATTGATTTTCATAGTTTTCCTCAATCAATCATCGAGTCTAGTCTTGCCATCCTCCTCCTATCTCTTTCAGCCTCAACATTCTCTCCAAATATCTCTTTACATCATCAATAACACCAAGTCAATAACACTCTGACAGACACAGTCACTATCTCTTCCGTACCTAATCTCTCATTCGCCACCTCAAGATGGTAACATATACCCAGGCAGCACCTGCTATGACTACATATTGGATTACCATCCGGTGTCGCTTCCACTGAGCGACTGTGGATTTACATCATTCCAGCATTGCTGCATAATTATTGATGAAAGACAAATATATTGCTCATATAGTATTGAGAAAGTATTTCACAAATACCTTCACAACACTTTCACGGAGAACTATCAAATTGAATGACAGACAAATACTTTCAACAAGTCGGTCACTCCTGAGTACATCAGCTTCTCCTAAGTGTTAATTGTTCATGAAGTCTTTGTGCGTTTTCATTGATTCTTCGTGAATCGTATTTTGCAGCCTCCTGCTTCTATTTTGGCGAAGATTCCACCTCATAGTTTGTTCGTGGGCTGATGAAGGCACATTTGATTAGTCCCTTAATGTCATGAACGTCTGAATATAACATTTATAATGATTGTATATTGCCTCTTTTTCATCGCAGCCGTGGCAGCTGCCACATCCACAGCACCACCTTCAGCTACTTTCGCAGCATTATCCTAAAATAATTCTTGATAAAAAATGTTGGTCTCATCGTGTCTTGTGCACCTTGGCTTGAAACGTATAATTTCTATGCCCAAGTGATGCGTCTTTGACTTAACTACACTCACTCGAGTTTATCATTTTACTCTATGGTTCACTTATTGCATTTGAAGAAATTCTGTCCGTTGGACAAACACGCAGCACTCTTGACTTTTTTAGCAATAGCAATAATATCGTCCGTCTGTTGACTTGAAAAGATCTGAAATGTGTACTTGACAACAGGGCATTTTTTAATGAGTTATTATAATATGTTTATACCTACTTGTTTTCTTGCCTATTCAATTATACCAATTCTTTGTACAGTTTCAAACTCTTCTGTTTTAATACACAGACTTTCTTTTCACCTTAGAGGCTTAGACATATGAATAAGTCTTGACTAAATATTCAAATAGAAAGACTTGAATAACTTTCTCACAAATTGCAACGAAAAAATCTAGCCATCTATAACCTCTCACTTCATCTTTTCCACGTTAACTCAACATTATTTCTATATTTTTAGTGTGTCTAAATAGAACATCCTTGAATTATCACAATATATTATGCCGTAACTATATATTATCACAATATACTACAGAAATAATTATATATTATCACAATATATTATAACCGTAACCATATATTATCACAATATATTATAACCATAACTATATATTATCACTGTATATTATAACCAAACTATATATTATCACAATATTTTAGAACCATACCTATATGAATATGATTGAATGGCAGTTTCTTACTTTCAAATCATTGGTACAATTGCACTAGTAACCTAATGATGATATTAATGGTAATCTTGAGTGTTGGTTCACAAGTCCAAGCAACATGTTTAAAAAAAGTTTTTATCTACGGCAACAAATTGCACCATATACAAAATTTAAGAGCTATTCTTATCAGTAATTATATTCTAGGCCTGGAATATAGTCTATTCATGACTGGAATATAGACTATTTCAGAAATCTCATCTTATTGGTATATCTAGTTTTTCTTGATAAGGTTGGTTATGTCTGTCGTACATCTTCGATTTTGTTAAAATTTTAATGTGTGACTCATCATAACAGATTAAATTATTCACTATAATTGTAGTTATTAGAATGTCTTAAAAATCAGAACTAATAGTGACATGGTGCCACTGAAAGGAGAAAAAGATGTGCTTCTTTTCTTGGAGAATGAAGCAAAAAGCAAGTTAATGCTGCCAATTAAGAAGCATTACTCTTAGAATATTTTAATGTTGTTCTAACAAATCCCACATCCAGCACGCCTGTAATAGTTAATATTTACACATATGTGTAGTTGTATCTATGTTACGTCATTTTATCCTCCATGTTTTTCCAAAATTATGTTTTGCATATGTCCTCACTTATGCTTCATTTGCAATAAATATTTAGTATATATTTAGTATTTGTATTTAATATTCAGTATTTAATAATGACGCTGGTCTCACAATCAATTTTGTTTAAACATGTTCAGATTTAGTGAGATATTTTATTGCCATCACAAATATTAGGGTTAGATTTTATTCTGCAATAGCAACGAGTTTACTCCACATGGCAGTTACAGCCTCGAATCAAATAAATTTCAATGCTGTTGCACCGGAAGAAGCAACAGAGTCAACCTCCAGCTTCTGCAACTCGAACGACTGCACGAAATATCTGCTGTTTTTTATTTATGTCGTTACATTGATCCTATAAATTTAATTGTATTAGTTAGTTTTTAATTATTTATGGTACGCTTAACTAGGTGTTCATGACGTAGACCCTGTAGACAACAATTACTAATGTTACACCGTTGTGAGTTGACAAGCATCGTCGGTACCTAGCCCTTCAGTCTCTGGCATTACCTGAATTTGAACCTACAAAATTTAATGTTCCCGTAATTGTATTTGACTTCGCTAAATCGGCGATCCTTCAATATTTAGACAGCTTTAATTAATGAACATTTTCATTCTATGTTCTCTGAACATGATACACTCACCTGCAAATTATCCTCAGTAGTTTTTTCAATATTTAACATTGACAAGATGTCTAACATATAGCGGGTCCTTTGTTATTAATTATATTGTATTATTTTAATTTAAGCATTTCATTATTATGCGTGATTGTAGCATTTACTCTATTGTCATAGATATGTGTGATATATATTACAGCATTACTGGGTAACAACTACAGCCTCATCAGATTTAGTATCTGACTAACCAGCATTAAAATTTTCGGCAACCATTTGAAGTGATGAAAAATTTACGCTAATGTTTCAACTGTTACATGCGTTGAAGTTAGAAATGTTGGTTGTTCATCATTAGACGGTCTCTTTGCGAAATATTTATCACATTCTCAAGGATTTTTATGATGATAGGCATAAACCAAAAGGAGGGTGAGGCGGACATGAGATGAACGCTAAGTTGACTGTCAAATTGAAATCGCAGCAAAGGTTAGAAAGAACTGACAGTATATACTGTGGCAAGGTTAAAAATTGTGAATTTATTAACGAGTGAAAATTCATTTTGCATCCATAAATTATGAAACGGCAATTAAATTGAACATTTTTTAGAATCTTGAAATTTATTAACATCTGTTGAAATGATGTGAGTTTTTCATTAATTCAGAAATTTTTGCACTAGTAGAACTCTAAATAAATATCTATGCACAACCTAGTTAATCTTATTTATTATCCCTGAATAACTTTAAAACTTATAACTTTTTCGTTTGTGTTCAAGGAAATCAGTAGTTTATGTTAGTGATAGCTTATAATGGTCCTTACATGGAAACGATTTGCCTTATGGCAATTCATGCTAACAAAAAACCTCCTTCCTCAAAGGTTTAAACATCGGTAATAACATCAAGCGAAGCATAAGTTGATTCTTAAATACAATAGCTGACATGATGAAACGTATTTTACTTTCACTTAATTTTACAAAGTGAATTTCACTTTCACAATTTTTCACTTAGTGTTGTTACACTGAAATGTGACTCAAAATTTCTCTCATAATTATTTATTAATACGAGCACTAAAGATTTTCCAACAAATTTTTCCAAAAGATTAAAATCGACAAGAAATGGGAAGTTCAGGCCCTGTTTTTATAAACAAGGGCATAATTTGGCATTAGTAAATCTAACAACTTACTTGGGCCACTGGCCGCTTGAACACTGCATTCATAAATCATTGAAATAATTTTCGAACAAACTGGCGATGTGTGAAAGATTCACTATACGAGAAAAAAGTTGGTTTTCACCATTTTTCGGGAAGATCTGAAACCAAGATCAGAAAATGCTGATACTGTTGGTGTATGTCTAAAAGTGCCTTTCATTGAGTAAAAAGCGGGGGTAAAAAAGATAACACGTTATATTCATGGCCAAAACACTAGTATAATATGAAAAATAAATGAATAGCCATATCATTGCATGTATGAAGCTGATATTACCTATCATATTTTTTCAGTCTATGAGCGCAGATGAAATGACTGCAAATTTAAAAGGAAAGAAACTCCACCGTAAGTATGGTCTCCGAAAATTTATCATTGAAATTTGATGGATTTTATAAGTATTCAGTAATTTATTACAATTTTTATTCCCTTGTCAGGGTTCAGTTTACTTTATGAACGAGAAATTTTCATACATATTTCAGCCACACTGTTCCAGTATATGAATGGAGTGCAAAACTAAATTCAATGTAAGTTATCAATTTCACTTAAGTCGCTGCATTGCAGGAATCAAGTCCATTGGGCCGAAAGTTAAATCAATTAAAGTTTGATCGATCACTCTGGATTAACCCAAATAAAAATTAAGAGTGGAGCACCTATGTTTTTATGGTGGCTATAGGCGGACGCCATAGGTGGAGCAGCTTTGATTTATACAGTGAATTAAGGGTGGCGTGCACCACCTTTACCATACCTATAACCTGCCTATGGCCCCCCTAAACGTAAAGCTCTCCTTCCGCCAATAACTACCCATTGGCACCAGTGGCACATTGATGAGCCAGGCGTGGCCACTTTTAAAACGAAGTCGATAAAAACCTAAAATTTAGGTTCTGATCCGATGCGTTTGTATTTACTGACATAGTTCCACACAATCACCATCCTAAGGGCTGCGTACGTAATCTACCATTATAGTACAAGTAACAATGTCAGACATGTAGCAGGAACAAATTTTCAGAGTACCATACACATACCTCGTGAGAAATCGAGTTGAAGAAACTCCCTGCCTGCAGGATTCGAACTCCGGTCTCCCACACGCGAAGCAGAGCCTCTACCGTTGAGCTATAGGAGAGGACTAGGCACTAGAGTAATTTTAAAATATTTAACTGAAGTATTGCAAGTATTAATTTCATCGAATGACAGAAGTTAGTGCTACCACCGTGACGATTAGATGGTTCCATTAACAATTTTATTTTATTAGAAAAATGCTTAATAAGCATTGATGTTTCATAATGTG
This sequence comes from Hyalella azteca, assembly GCF_000764305.2. NCBI lineage: Eukaryota > Metazoa > Arthropoda > Malacostraca > Amphipoda > Hyalellidae > Hyalella > Hyalella azteca. The sequence continues at coordinate 43,676 of NW_025946482.1, forward strand.
AACATTACACCAATTTTGACAGCGGTTTGATTCGAAATATTTTATCAAGAACATTCTTGCGTGATATAAGAATTGATATCACTCGATTATTTTGAAATTTCAGGCGTGAATTACCAGCTCCACTTCGTGTCACTATTTTTCTCTTGCATAATCTTCAATCTTTTGCGTCCAAAAGATACCAGGACTACTCTAGTATAAATTTAGACTTAAAATCGAAATAATTATCGGACTGTATAAGCAAATTTCCCTAAATAATTAAATTCCACTATCGAAGTAAGCGATAGAAAGACGAATTTTTATTCGTATTCCGGAAAGTAAAAAAATTCGTATTTATTCGTAAATAACCCGGAAAGCACGTATTTCAAGCAGGACATGGTAAAGATTAGTAGGAAGCAGGTCATAGTAAAGATTAGTAAGATCAGTAGGAAGCTTAACGCCGACTCCCGTAAACCCAACTCGTGTGAACGTGTGCTTACTCCACTGCTCTCTGTGCTTGGGAGCCGCCTAGCCGCTGTGCTTGCATGGGAGCCGCCGAGCCGCTGTGCTTGGGAGCCGCCGAGCCGCTGTGCTCGGGAGCCGCCGAGCCGCTGTGCTTTAGAGATGCCTTACCTCTACAGACTACGTCGACGTGGCTTTAGATTTAGATAAATTGGGCGATTTGAGAATATTGTCAATATTATATGCCACACTTAATCGATCCATACAAATTATACTTAATGATACAATAATTAGTCTGAATTGATCGCAATATCGCAATATTTCCAACACAGCCAGTTGGCGTATAAGCATAATTCCTAATAAATTTACTCAATATCTCATGTGAACATAAAAAATTGGATTCGCTGTCTACTTTTGAGAAACAATTTTTTGCGACAAAAATTTTCCATTGTTCTGCGGACAATGTATATCAGAAGCAGTGTGATACATGCCCAGTGGCTTCACTTTGGTTTGGAAAATTTGTGAACACCTTGCTTCTATCTGTCAGTTTTACTCGTACCTACTGAATTCACGCTAAATTTGCGCTAAATTTTCTTAACAGAACTTAATCTTAAATGCTAAGCACACCGAATGTTTCGTCTCAGAACGCCGAACGAACGTCAGAACGCCAAGCACAAGTCGTGGTTTCGTCTTAATCTCGAATGACCTGCAACCCAAAAACACCTCTCTACGTTGGATAAATTACAGTGGCAAATACCTTCGTGCACTGTGCAGTTTGGGCAAACGGTTATCGGTGGTTCACAAGAGATTTGTCTGCAACGAGCCATAGATGTTTCAGACCCTATAAATCATCGATGATTCATCGATGGCTCCCTCCTATACTCGCCACTCTTTCGATTTATTGGTGTTTTATTGTCGATTTTCGGCAGATCTGGCCACCCACCGTTACGCCACCTATAATCTACTATCGCCACCTATAATCATCGGTGCTCCACCCTTAATTTTTATTTGGGAATTGCGTCGCCTGCCAGGACGGGCGTGGCAGGACGCAGTAATTGGTCGGTTGTCTGGCACGGAAATACCTTGGATTTACCTCCGATGCTGCTGTAATTACTTCTTTCGTCGGCCGTGGACGGGTGCGGCTGCAGGCAAGCGGAGCTAGGGTACCAGTCTCAAGACGGTACCGCTTCCGGCGCTGTACGTCGCATGCATTATGTCGTTTATTTGAACAGCCGTTTTCCCACTCGGTGAACAGTGTAGAACGAAGCTACAACTTGTTGGCAACGTTGGAAAAGAGTCGCGGCGTAATCTCGGCAAGCACTGCGCTCCTCCACTAGATTTTCACATTTTGAATTGATTTAACCTAATCTATCTCCGATAACTTGTAACTAGCTCTCGGCGATAACACCGGTGACGTACAGATGAGCCCAGCCAAATTTTGTGTGTTTTAATGTTCAAATTCACATTTTTAGTCTGATAGCTACCTAGGATTACTGATGTACTTGTCATGAGTTCGCTTGTTCATTTATATAGTTTGTTCATAAAATAATCTACATGAACTTCATGCATTTCATTATTAGAATTCTTTTACAAATAGAACCTTTGATGACTGTTAATTTAGTTCCGTGTTTTCTCACTATCTCGGTGGGGTACCCCTATATATATCCCGCTGTTGCGGGAGAGGGCGCCGCTCACCCACTATTTACTGAATACCGAGCCGCTGAATAGGGGCAAAATAACATACAATAACATAGTGATGTTGGCGCTGAAGAGTAGGCCTGGTGTGGCCTGCCGCCGATTCTTGAACTTTTCGTGACTTGTCCACAAAAGATCTAAAATCGTGTCAATTGACCGGATCTTTTCAAGTCTGACGATAGTTTGAAATAGCTACTAGACTTCCACCGGGTTCGATATGGTGCTAGGCATATCAAGTCTGACGATAGATTTTTCCATAGCTTTATCTAGTCTGTTCTTGAACGCGTTCTTACTTGGAGCGCCAACGATGTCGGTGATTCGAAGCTGGAAGAAATGTTTTCGCGTGGAGAAGTTGCAGCGCAGTTTTTTAGTTTATAGCCGTGGCCCCTGGTGTTGGTTTCCAGCAGGCATCTGACGTTGAAACAACGTTGATTATTGGTTGATTTCAGGTTGAAATGTTGAACAACCAAAATTAAACGTCATATCAACGTCGGAATCGGACCAACACTAGAAGGGTCGTAAAACTACTTTATTTCAACGTTGAAACAACGTCGATATTGGTACGTTGAATGTTTATTAACTTTTAAACATCCGATCAACGTCGAAATCTGACCAGAACTAGAACGGACGTAAAACAGCCCTATTTCAACGTTGAAACAACGTCGATATTGGTACGTTGAATGTTTATTCATTTTTAAACGTCCGATCAACGTGAAATCTGACCAAAACTAGAACGGAAGTAAAACAACCTTATTTCAACGTTGAAACAACGTCGATATTGGTACGTTGAATGTTTATTCACTTTTAAACGTCCGATCAAGTCGAAATCTGACCAAAACTAGAACGGACGTATAACAAACTTATTTTCAACGTTGAAACAACGTCGATATTGGTACGTTGAATGTTTATTTATTTTTATGCATCCGATCGACGTCGAAATCTGACCAAAACTAGAACAGACGATAAACAACCTTATTTCAACGTTGAAACAACGTCGATATTGGTACGTTGAATGTTTATTTATTTTTAAACGTCCGATCGACGTCGAAATCTGACCAACACTAGAACGGACGTAAAATAACCTATTTCAACGTTGAAACAACGTCGATATTGGTACGTTGAATGTTCATTTATTTTTAAACGTCCGATCAACGTCGATATCTGACCGAAACTAGAAAGGACGTAAAACAACCTTATTTCAACGTTGAAACAACGTCGATATTGGTACGTTGAATATTTATTTATTGTTAAACGTCCGATCAACGTCGAAATTTGACCAAAGCTAGAAGGGACGTAAAACAACCTTATTTCAACGTTGAAAAATGGTCGATATCGGTACGTTGAATGTTTAGTTACTTACCAGCATGGAACTAATGTCATCACACCAACATTGAATGAAATACATATATATAAGTGAATGATTAATGACCAGAGAATGCATTTCAATTTTCAAGGAGTCGAACAATTCTTTAGTTTATTTCTATTGGTCATGCGCGCGAGCTGCAGTGGTCAAGGTTGCTAAGGCGTCGCGCGGTCTCCAGTGATCCCGGGTTCGAATCCTGCAACGGACGAAAAACAGGTGGGTTCTTCAACGTTGAATCTAGTAGAGAATTTGACGTTGCAGCAATGTCGTAGTAGTAACAATGATTCCACGTTGCATTGTAACGTCAGGACGACGTCTCATGAGAGACGTTGCTTCAATTTTCATTCTAAACCTCCTTTCACCGCGATCTCAACGTCGTAATAGGTAGTTGTTTCAACGTCGATTCAACCATAGTATTCAACATTGCTGCAACGTCGTTGTAGCAACATTGATTCAACGCCGCATTTTAACGTCAGTACGACGTTTCATGAAAGATGTTGCTTCAATTTTCATTCTAAACCTCCTTTCAACTCGATCTCAACGTCGTAACAGGTAGTTGATTCAACGTTGATTCAACCGCCGAATGCCTGCTGGGTTCTTGTTTCAAATTCTAGTAATCCTTCTGGGACCTTGTATAAACCATGAGTGTATTCGTGTACTTCAATGAGGTCCCCACGCAGACGTCGATATCTGAGGCTTGGAAGCTTCATAATCTTTATTCTTTCTTCATAGGACTTGTCCTTCAAGCCTGGAATTATCCTTATTGCACGTCTTTGAACATTTTCTATTAAATTTGCGTCCTTTTCAAATCTCGATGAGCGCACAACCTTCCAAACTCTAGATTCTGGCGCACAAAAGCAACAAACAGCTGCTTCATCGTTTCTGCATCTAGGAACTCGTAAGAGCGTCTGATTAGTGAAAGACGTTTGTTGGATGTATTAGCTTGCGTTTCAACATGCTTAGAAAATTTCAGCTCCTCGTAGACATAAAGTCCGAGATCTTTCCCACACTAGACTTTTCAATCAATACTCTTTCGTTGCAACCATGTCTTCTCATACTCTAATCTTGCTGTTCATTGTTCTTCCCCAGGTGAAGTACTTTACACTTGTCAGCATTAAACCGCAGCTGCCACGTATCAGCCCAGTTAACTAAACTGTGAAGATCATCATGCAATTTCGCTTTATTTGGCGCATCCTTCACTGTATTATAAACTTTTGTGTCGTCGGCATACATGGAGCACACGCTGGACACTACTTCTGGCAAATCATTTATGAAAGCAACGAACAAAATTGCCGAAGAACGCTTCCTTGTGGCACGCCACTGCGCACTGATGCCCCTGAAACGTTTCCGTTAATACTGACACGTTGTCGTCTACGTACTAGAAAATTTCCGATCCATTGGAGTACGTTTCCCTCAATTCCCAAAGACTTCACTTTACGCAACCGCCGCTCATGTGGAACACTGTCAAATGCTTTGGCAAAATCGAAGTACAATGCATCCGCTGGCTTCCTTTCGTCCAGCAGGCGAGTCCAATCGTTCAACGTAGACAATAAGTTAGTGTTGCAGGATCTACCGGCAATAAAACCATATTGACAATCTGATAGGAGATGGTGAACAGTCAAGTGATCGATAATCCTATTCCTCACAACAGATTCCGGGGCTACTTATAGTTACCGGGGCTACTTTTGTCATATTCATTGAACAATGGTGTTACTTGAGCTTCTTCCCACTGGGACGGCAAAGTTCCTTCGTTCAAAGTTTTTTGAAAGAATACTGTCAATGGGCCGGCCAGAACGTCTGCTAATTCTTTGAGCAATCTGGAATGAAAGCTGTCTGGTCCACATGACTTGTTGGGATTTAGAGCTACCAGGCGCTTGATAACGTCTTCTTCGTGTATTTCAAAACCAGTTAACTTCGAGTCCACTGGTCGCTCCTTAATATCTGGAATACTGTTCCTAGTCCTCATCTGTTAACACACTGCTGAAGAACTGATTATGAAAATCATCCTTGCCCTCATCAGAGGAAATCTTTCGTTGGTCTATTTCAAATCAGATATATCGTCGCTTGTCTTACACTTCCAACTAGCGTACAAAAAGAAGTCTTTCGGATTATTTTCTTCATTTTTAGCAATATTTTTTCGAAGTTTTTCACTACAGTACGACCGACTTTTTTATCTTGATTTCGAGATCTTGCATACAGGTTATAATCAGAATCGCTGAGAGTTCGTAAATAACGCTTGTAGGCTTCCTTTTTGGTCCTTAGCTGAGTTTTAACTGTACTGTTCATCCACTGGGACTTTTTGACTCCTCCAAGCGTGATCTTAGGTACACAGGCATCAACTGCAGACATAACCGTGTCTTTGAGAAATGACCATGGATCAGCCACATTCATGTCCTTAATATTCGCCGCATTCACCGCTTCACAGAGTTTGTCATAGTAAGCTTTCGCAAAGTTCAAACGTTCACGTTTCCGAAGCGTCTTTTCTGCACAACACTTGATACTGAAAAACAATGATTGGTGGTGGCTTTTGCCCAACGGAGCCTCGTGTCAAAGCTCATCTATCATTGATTCTTCACTAGTAAACACTAGATCTAGAATATTTGGGGTCTGTTTACCCCTAAAATGGGTTAACTTGGTGATGTTCTGGATTAAAAATGAGTCTCGCACAGGCTCCAAGAACAGGGATGCTAGGTGATTCCCATCTCTTGGAGAAGATTCATCTGCCCAGTCTATTTCTGGATGGTTAAACTCGCCAACGATCAACGTATGCGACCTGCTGAAAGTCATGCTCGGTAGAAGGCTGTTTAGTACTTTATCGTTAACAGAGGAGCTGTTAGGTTATCTATAAAGGACTCCTATGAGGAGGCTATCCTTGCCTTTTAGTAATTTCGCACCACACTGATTCTCTTGCTGATTGATGCTCTGCATTTAACTGAGCTTGCTGGAACCCATAAGAGGCTCTAATCCATAGAGCTACACCTCTACTGAACTGCTCTTCATTTAAATTATGAAAACAATCAAAACCTGGCAACTGAAACTCAACAGGGTCAATTTTCCCCCCGTGATTTTTAGGGAACGTTTCTGTAATACAAATAATGTCTATACACTCTTTTGATATCACAGTTAATAACAGTTCACTTTTTTTGTTCAAAACCGAATCCGAGTTCGTGTAAAAACATTTTAATTTTTTTTTTTTTGCACTTTCACTTTGATGTATGCGGTTACTTCCTACATTATTTACAGGCCTTGATCTGCGGACATCATTCCTACTAATTACTAGTCCTCATCTCCTCTGACTGACCGTGAGCGGCCGGTGTTGTCTTGACAGCTTGGAAGTGATTCACCTGATTTTCTGTGTCTTTCCGCCTGATTCTCTCCTGCCACTTCTTGCGAAAAACCGCCTTCTCTAAAAGGTGGAATCTTTATTTACAAAAACTGACTTGTAATCAGCGGATTCTCCAGGCTTTCTCGCTGTTTTCAGCACGCTCCAGACCTGAGCAGGATCCTTTACAGTCACCAAAAGAGGTCTGCAGGTGTTGGCAGCAGCAACCTTCGAACGTAGCCTCTTGCACGCTGTAATATCAACCGCTGTGTTGAGTACCTTGCTGCAACAGTCTGCAGCAAATGCCGTGTCATCCATCACTCGGTCCTTCGCATCAGATGCTGTACTTTCCGGAATACCAAACCAGACCAGGTTGGCCTTCCTACGTTATCTATCAAGTAATTCACGTGAGCTTTCGCTAGCGACTTCCGATAACTCAGCTCTCTTGTTCTTTATTTCCATTTCTTCCGTACTTTTCAGCTGAGCCTTCACTTCAGTCAGCTCATTGCATAGCGAGCTCAATTTGTCACTCAGCGAGCGCACCATCTCACTCAAGGAGTTTACTACATCATTCAACGATTTCGACTCATTGCCGTGCTCTTCCACCGACTCCTCGCTTTTCGAGCATCAAGAGTTGGTTTTTCGCAGTCACGGCAAAACCAATGAGGTAATTTAGTTTTCTGGAGAAATGAGTCCTCCTTAAAGATCAACTTCAAACATCTGATACAAATGAGATCTTCGCATCGTTCACAGGTGACCGTCTGGACTTTGCTCAGAGAGATCACTTTGCAGTACATGCAAACTTTCATCTCTAACTGGGCTGATTTAGATTCTTTTTTTCTAGAGGCCGTAGTGGGCTTTTCGACAATCTTTTTTATTTTCTGTCCAGCCATTAGAAAATACACGAACTAAACCTCTTGAACGGAGAAAAGGATGGAGAAAACTACAAAACTGAGTTGAGTATAGTAATTTTCCCTCGACAAATTCGACTGGCGGAACATTTGAGCCTGCTGAGCTGTGTCTGACGAGGGAAAGACAAGGGTGGGCTGGGGGGAATCAAGGGTGGGTGATCGACTCGGCAGGCGGGTAGAGAGGGGGGAGAGATAGGGGCCATGAGGGTGGGGAAGGCATAGGTAGACGAGGCCTGAGCGTGCTCAAGGCTCCGTTGTTTTTCGATTCGAGAGGCTAAAACGAGGGTTGCCAACAAGCTACAAGCTTGCCCACACTCAATGCACTGGCATTGGTAGGGAATAAAAAAACTTGTACTAGCGGCTTTTTCTCACTCACTGCGTATCTGTCAGAGGAAGCAGACTTGGTTTGCTTTAGGATCCAAAGAGATATTTGCAGAGCATGTGGAGGCTGAAAGAGAAGGAGGATGGCAAGAGTAGTCTTGCTGATATGTTGAGAAAAATACTGAAAATCCATAGAAATTTGAACAATAACCGCAACAAAGGTGTATACTTTATTTCCTGTTTTAGTATGTTTGTCTTTTTTACTTGAACATATCCTAGTCCTTATATGCTTGCGTTGTCTTATAGTGATGCCGCAACTTTATGTGGTATAGGAATAGGGGTCGATCAATTGGCACATTGTTTTCTAATAATTACAGCTCATATAAATTTTCCTGCAATATCTGTCAGATTTTGAAATAATATCAATTTTCCACAGGTAAACATTTCATAGTTAGGTTTATAACATTTCCAGTATTTGATCCATCAAAAATATAAATAAAATTTAGTGTTTTTGCCTATTTGAATATGTGTGTGAAAGGAAGGGGTCGAATTAAACACAAAAAATCATATATAACCCTTTTATATGGACGTCTGATAAGAACATTTCGCAGGCCATTTACTAACAGTGTATGGGACCCTTTACTCGCAAGTGTATGCAACCCTTTACTCGAAAGTGTATGGGGCCCTTCACTCGCAAGTGTATGGGGCTCTTTACTCGCAAGTGTACGGGGCCCTTTACTCGCAAGTGTATGGGGCCCTTTAATCGCAAGTGCATGGGGCCCTTTACTCGCAAGTGTATGGGGCCCTTTACTCGCAAGTGTATAAGGCCCTTTACTCACAAGTGTATGGGGTCTTTAACTTGCAAGTGTATGGGGCCCTTTACTCGCTTGTGTATGGGGCCCGTTACTCGCAAGTGTATGGGTCCCTTTAGATAGACGTCTGACAAGAACATTTCGCAGGCTGAGTCTTAACACAAGCGAGCCCAGACATATTCCAGTAGGTGCCAGGGCCGCATGACAATTCGACGGGGTTGGTAACGCCTTGGCACATTAGGAACTTGGTGCAGTCGCTCGGGTGGTAGAAGAAAGGCCCTGTAGCCACAATGGCGCAGTTGATATCCGATGCAGTCAGACATGGTCCTTTTTGTGGAGACAACATTAATCAAACACTTAATATTGTAATGAATATTTTCATAATATATTATTTTAATTGATGGTATTTCGAAGATTATAAAGCATTGGAATGTATCAAGACATGGTATAATTATGTTTAATGTATAGTAAACATTGATAATCGAAAACGATGATAGATCTCAACTGGGCAAAAGGAAGGCCATGATTTTTTTTTATAAAAACGGAATCGAAACTCTTACATATCATAATTTTTGTAGCGTATCTCATTTGGGAGTAACTTCAAATTTCTTATGACTCGAATTGGCCAACTTCAATATTAGGGGAATATATAAAAGCTTTGTTTTTGACACAAAAGCAAAAATATTCACCGAGGTGGTCTTAATGTGCGTGTACAGGGCTAAGAACTTGGAACGATATGACTTAGCACAATTTGTCTATACTCTCATGTAGCGTGTAGTTACAAGTCTCGATGAAATGTTAGCTAAAAATATGTAAATTATAAAAACTTATTCTGCTCATGAGCGTTATTAAGCACCCGAACTCGCCAGGAATTAATTTTTCAAGTACATGAATACTAAGCGGAAGTTTATTTTTCTGGACCATCTTATAAGCTTTTGCTCACCTGGAGTGGGTGCGGCAGTGGTTAGTTCCTGTACAGTAGCGGAGGTGAGTACCTGTGCCGGTAAAAATTAATTGAACTGATGTAGCACAATCTACGGCTCTGCTAATGTTTGAATTAGTGACAAAGAATATAATATTTTAGCACATATTTACATCTCGTAGAATGAAAATAATTAGATATTTCCATGGGTCTGCCTTGGATTGTACATTTTGATGCTGCTATTTTCTCGCACTAAATCAGGTATTCAAACTCTAAATTTTGTGTATCAATTCTTAAGAATTCAGAAATGTTGATATTATAAATTGGTTTCAATTTCAGACAATGTTCAGGTAGGCGTTGATATTTAATACGAAATGAAAGGTTAGTTTAAAGTGCATAATGCAAACAGGTGTAACAATTTGAAGTAGGCAGATGATGGCAAGGTTTGTTCACACAGACTGATTGTTACATGTTTCTGACCGCCCCTAACGTGTCATTAACGGAATAGGCATTAGTGACTGCGAGGCTCTACTGCGTGTTGAATATTTTCAACGTGTCGTTGATGATTTTTGAATTAGTTCCCTACCGCGACATATGAAATACCCTTTCATGGAAATGTTCGAAGTTCTTCACTTAATTCATTGTAAAATTTCATACCTTTCTGCTGTATTAAATTCAAACGATGTATTTGTAGCTTTAAAATATTTTCACTTTATTTATCCATTATACCATAATTGAGCAATTCGATTTATTTCTCTATTAAAAATTGTACGAAGCAATTCAGAAGATAGTCAAATTAATAGTGAATAGATAGAAATAAAATAAATAAATCCCATAATTTAAATGATGAAATAAAATATAAAAAGGAAATAAAAATACAAAAACAATAAATTGATGGCACATAGGTAAATAAATGCTAGATAATTAAATAAATATATAGAACAATTTATTTCTACACGTCACGACGCAAACGATCATCAACACGAACTTATTTAGTACTTAGAATTTCTGAGCCAGCAGCTCCTCAAATTATCAATCACTTTTTTTGGCAAATCATTTCTAGACTCCAGTACGTTTCCAAAATTTCCTTCATCTCTTCACCTTCAATAATAACTGCCGTAGGCTTGTAGTGTTACAATATTTACAAGTTTCATTTCCTAGTAAAATAATAACTTTCCTTCTACCTTGACAACATCGTGTAGGAAGTTTAAGTCTTGTATGCATTTACTCATCAATGTATCTCCAGGCCGATTCTCAAAGTAGGTTCTTTAGTATAGCTTTAGGTATTTAGAATAGGTTTCTTTTTAATTTTCTAAATGCTGTTGTATTGAATTATTATCATTCTTCTTCATTCACATTCACATCTTAAATAACGATTATTCATTAGATTTACTATTCGACAGGTACATAAGTTGCCAACGGTATTATTTACTTTATTATTCCGGTACTTATTATAGATATTCAACGACCTCCTTGTTATACATTTTCTCTGTAATTAAACCTCAGATCCAGTCTGGGTAATTTCCAATATTGTTTATTGTGTGGTTAATGACTGGCACTTACCCAACAGCCTAACTTTAACGCACAGATAGTTTTAAAAAGTTAGTTTATTGTTTAAATTTTAGTAGTAATCTTCAGTTTAAACATTTTTCTGCGATTTTGAAATCGTTCACAAACACGCCCGCAAATGATGTTATTCCCCGGCTTGTGTAAGCTGTTTATGACTCACGTCGACGTAGGTTGTTTCTCCTGCAGCAGCGGCGCCGGCGGTGAGGTTCTCAGCTCGGAAGCCAGACGATGCAATTCTGCATCTCACTTTTCCTGTGTTTTCTTCAGTGACGGAGTAAACAGATGAGCCAGAAATCGAGCACCGCTGAGCACACTGAAAACAATGAACTCATTTCAGTGCTGTAAGTAATTATTTGAAGTGATAAATGAAGAGTAATCAGCTGCAATCATTTATAATGAGCAACTCTGTATCAAATTATAAGGAGATTATACGTAATATTTATAATGGACTTTTCTGTATTGTTACCGATCATCATATTAAATTTGAATGCTATGTATCAATTGAGAAAGTGATACTCTGCCCTAATCAGTACGGGATACTCTGTGTTAATATAAATGTGCTGAATTGAAAGACAATGCGCCACCTTGCAGAAATTAACAGCGCCACTCAATGTTTGGCGAAATGCTTCTTGTATAATATGAATTTTGTGGATATTGGGGAATGAATTATGGCAACGAAGCATGTAGAAATTACGGTAACTAATTTTTCCTAATAGTTAGGTGAAAATCTAACGGGAGTTATTAATATTGAAGATGCTTCACATTACTATTATGAAGCATTTGGATGAAACTTTAACTTTCAGCGAAGAAATAAAATCAATATTTCTTTCACGCATCGGAAAACCCATCGAATCTTAGAATGAATGCCATCATTTATACAGTAAAACCGAATAATAGATTCAACATGAAAAGCTATACTTTTTATTTGTACCAAAATAGACGAAAGAAAAACCTGCATATTTCACTGCACAAACACCGACTAATGAACAGGACCAGGGGTATCGTAGCTTGACAGAATAAAATATTATTGCTGAACAAATTTTATTGCAGCGATTTATTGATGATCATCCAATCGTCCTTTTAGCGCATTATCTCATTTAACTAAAAAAGGCGCTATTGTGCTCGTCATGTCCGTCCGACCGTCTGTCTGTCCGTCCGTCTGTCTGTCCGTCCGTGACTTCTCGTTTTCGTCGACGAGAAAATGCGCTCTCTGTCACTCACTGCAGTGAGTACTGAGTTATATTTTACACGTGGAGTGCGATACGAACACAGAGGGTCGAGGTGTTGCCAGATGGCCTAAAAAACGGCCAAGGCAGCTGACAAGAAAGGGCCAAAAAATGCTTCACAATTCAATAATTACTAAGGAATTTAAAAACAAAGAAAATGCTAAGCAAATTCACCATACCGATATTGAAAACGTTTCGGAGTCATAAGAGACGAAAAGATTAATACCTAAAATTTAAGCAGACGATAATATAAGTACTTATATCCGTTCAATAATTACTGGTATATTTGTTAGTTGCGGGGCGAAAATTCAATTTTCCTTTTTTTACGTTCTAAAATAAAATAAAAAAGTACTTTTATCACAATTTTTTGCCGATCAACGTAATGAGAGAAAACTAAATCGCAGAACATGTCCGGAAAAAAGTCCATCTGGCAACCAAGGTGTGTCACATCGCACTCAACGTATTAAAACAGATTTATATTAACTATGTAATAAAATTGAACTTCACAACCTTACCTGTATGACAGACGATGTATAGTGTACCACCGTCGCGGTATCAGCGATACCGAACCCTGCCTGGGGGTGCACGCGGTACCGGGATGAGCCCGTTGATGCTACGCCGGTTCCGTGCAGCACGGACAGCAGCATCATCAGCACCCTCGGTCCCATCAGCATTCCAATGATGATGGATGATAAATGCATGCAATGTTTCTGTAAACAAATAGATTGGATGGACAAAATTTTTGCTACCGGGCCAGGGCAAATATTATAAAAATTATAATGAAAGGAAAAATCTGTGATATAAGTAATTGTTTCGACTTATATAATGAACATATATGTCATAATTAATTTTCTAGGTCTATTTATTAATTTACGATCTTTATTTCTTTATCGGTGACCCGGCGACAGTTCAGTAATGTTCGCCTCGCTTATCTTATATTATTATTCGGGAAACAGAATTTTCATTCGGGAAACAGGGATGTCTGGGAATTATTTTCAAATGCAATAACCGTGTTTATGTTTCTTTCAAGTTAGAAATGCACAGCCGAGCTGCCTTAGAGGCAGCCTATGGGCCTAACCACTCCCTTAAAATGTCGGGTAATGCCCAGCCTTTTGACCAGGAGGCGCTACATTCGGGCATGCATCCAAATTTCGTTAGGTCATCACACTGCCAAACAGATTTTGGTAGAACCGCTGTAGAACAATGAACTGGAAGCCTCTCTTCAAAACAGGTTCATAACAAATCCAGGATTGTTCTCTCAAGAGCTTCAGCCAGAACATTTTGGAATTTATTCATCGCAGATAGCTTCTCAGACTAACTTTTAAACAGTAGGAGAAAGTGTCAGCTATAAAATATAAAATAAAACTATATTGCCGTAACATGTATACCATGAGCCATTTACATGTACAGACCAGTAATGCAAAAACGAAGACCAGTAACGGCTGAGTAAGCTAAAAGCAGACCACTGACCACATGATGAGTGTTATGACTTTACCCCACAACTGCCCTGCCTACACAACAACTTGACCCCACAACTGCCCTGCCTACACAACAACTTGACCCCACAACTTCCCTGCCTACACAACAACTTGACCCCACAACTACCCTGCCTACACAACAATTTGACCCCACAACTGCCCTGCCTACACAACAACTTGACCCCACAACTGCCCTGCCTACACAACAATTTGACCACACAACTAACTTACCTTAATTGACCTTGACACGACAACTGATTATAAAAAAGGTTTCTGGCGATGTAAAACTTCTGACTAACCAACTCATTCGTCTGAATGCTTAACTGAGCAATATCTATTCTATATACATATATATATATATATATATTTATATAGAATAGATATGTAGAATGCTTAATAGAGCAATAATATTATATATCATATAAATTCATACAAAATATATACAAGATAATCAACTCGCCTCGCATCAAAATGGTGACGCTGCCGATGACCCGTTAGATCTGACCGGCTTCTGGTAAGGCTCTGAATCCACGGTAAGTTTGAGTTGGTTGATAAGCAACCATCCAGTTACAGTCAAGTAGCCATTGGCGATGGCCACTCCCTTGAAGTCGACCGCCTTAAGATGCCATTGACGACGACCTCTCCGGTGAAGTCGTCCATCAAATTTCGGTGATGGTAATGTAATAAAATAGACCAGTAAAGACCTGTTGCTTAACCTTCTACTTTGCATTATTTAGGGGCTCGTTTGTTGCGGCGCCCGAAACTCGTACATGTTCATGCATGAATGTCATAGCATTCATAAAACATGAAAGCTCGGACATTCATGTCTTATGCATTTTAATCATCAGGCATGACAGAAGCTGGGTGCAGCGAATGAATGAATCATGGACGATAGTAGAGGTTGATTAGAGAAGGCTGAACATTGGCCACTCGCAAGCCACCGATAATCCCAGGTAAAAGTCAAATACAACCTATATAATCTGGCGTCCACAGCATGCTGATCGATGCGGAAGATAATCAACTGCTTCACGAGAAATAATGCAGTGCGCGAGAAATATTGTTAAAAGGAGAATTAATGAACCTAAGTAACATTACAGTGTTCATACTTAACCAAAAATAGATGGAGTTCTGTACATCCATGGATAGGAAATCGAAGTATGATAATCCTAATTGAGACTGGTAAGTTTTTCAGCCTCATAAGAGAGGCTCATATACGCGATCCTCATATGCAAGCCTCATATACGCCAGCCTGTATGAATTCGGTTTTATTCATAGCCATTTGTTTTTATATTATTGAATTACTTTTGCACTCCTAATTCATTGAAGAATCATTAATATCGGTAGTGTATCTGGTTCGAGACGGTCAATAATTCAGGCGCGATTTTTGTTAAATTTATCGCGGCGAATATAGTGCACGAAAGTCAAATTGAAATACTTTTACATTTAGAATCGAAATGGCGGAAAAAATTGACATTCTGAGTTATAAAACTTATACAGAAATAAGACATTCGAGTAAATTCAGAACTCGACATTTTATCCCTAAGGTAATCTCACTCTTAATTCTTAAATCAAAGCATTGAATCAGCAGGTCCGAAATTACAAATCTCTAACCACTGTCCGTACTTACATTACTTTAATGGGAAACGTTGCCTAGTACTGTGTTGGTCCGTAGTGGTACGGCTGCAATGCCGTGACCGTATCGATCACAAAGGTATCCTGCCGTAATGATGTTCCAATTGTAGCCGTACCGTAGTTGTTATTCTGTAGACGTAATCTCGAAATATATCTCAAGTTGCGCATGGCCGTAAACTGTCAACGACCGTAATTCGCAATGTCGGTGATGGTTTCGGGAGCGCAGCCGTGCACCACCAATTTTGTGCACCAATAAGCCCTGAATCGAACGCCTCGGATATCTCCGGACACACACCAATCAGCCGCGAACCACTCGGCTTTGTCCTCCTCCGGCCTTGCATAAAACCTGCCGTGCACCATCAGGCCGCGGATCGAATATGACTTCCGGGCATCGTTAAATTACGTAATTTTACGTTCACAGCATCTGAGATTAGGTTTCAGATGGCATAGTTCTGTTCCAAAATTTATGGTCCTTCGACGAGTGGCCGTTCGACCTAGGGCTTGTTCGACGCACTGCCTAGATATGATTGTCCAGAAGTGTTGAAGGCTACGTTCCGGAAGAGAGGAATCTTGATGGTCCATTACATTCAGGGCAGTAGCGGACTTCGGCAGGCGACCCATGGTTTCTTATGGTATGGTTATGGTTTATGTTAGTGAGTTAGCTGTCAGCTCGTGGCCGTACTGCTGCTAATGAGTCTGACCGTACTTTCGACACTACCTGAATAGGTTGCTGGTTGTTTATTAGCAGCGCTTCTGGTTGCTTCTAGGTTTGTTTCGCAATCAAATAACAATCGATAACTGGTCGCTGAATAGTTATATTCCAGGGTCGCTGAGCATCAGGGCAGGAGTTGTAGAACCGGACAGTTGCTATCACGCTCCTCTCATTCGGCTGTGCGCACTCACGCCGAGCAGTGTGATGTCCCTGTTTCTAACAGAGACTTTAGGGTGTTAGCTTCCACCTCCGGTACTTCAGATTTGCGTATTTTCGAATCATTGTACATTTTTAAACTTGGGCCCAGTTTAAATTCAGCTGTTAGATCTTATCCCCTTGAAATTGTGAATAGATAGGTTTTTTTATGCCCTATTACTTGTAAATTTAGGATTTAATTGTGTTCTGTGCTTCCAATTGTATTAACTTGTGACTTTCTATGTAAATTCTAGATTCTACGAACTGACGATGGAGCTGGACTCCGAAACGTTTTCTATAAAGATATGAATTTTGGGGACTATTCTTTGCTTTTAAATTTTTGATAACTTGTTAATTGCAGTTTTTCCAGGAATCGTAGCTGTATCGCCGAGTTTAAGTTCCTCGCAACCGTTCTTGTTTGAAACGGGCAAAATGTAGTATGATAAAATTAAAAATGACACCAAAATACATCAACCAACTTAAGTTAGTTTCAAAAAATCTGTTTAGTTCTACACTGCGTCTATGATATTTCAAAAAGCTGGCTCACCTGTTGAGCCAAAAATATCAGCTAGGTTTTAAGGGAGGGGGGGGGGGCTTTAGTTACAAAAAATTCCAATACAATATGATGAGAGTATATGCTCATTCATTTTCTCTCTCAAAAACTACTTTGCACTTTATTTATAAGAAACCAATGTGCTAATTATTCGACCCCATTCCCACCACTTTAAATAGCGGCACCACTATATTGCATCCCAAGAATATAAGGACTAGGATATGTTTATGTTAAAAAGACAATATTACTAAAACAGGAAATAAAATATAGATCTTTATTGTTTATTGTTCAAATTTCTTTGGATTTTCAGTATTTTCCTCGACAAATCAGCAAGATTACTCATTCCATCCTCCTCCTTCTTCAGCTGTGAGAAATTTGGCTCTCACACAATCGGATCAAATAAAGCAGAAATAGTGCAATAATTATTAGGCAACTAATCCAATTTTTTACAGAACCTTCCACCATTGAGAACTTATAAGCGCTCACCGAGATTAGGGGCGGGCATGGCAAGGAATCGAAAATCGCCTAAAACTGAAAAAAGCCCCTCTTATAATTGAATTTGCATGTGCTGTCAGAATAAAATACTTAAAGCTAAAATATTACAATCGGGTTGTAATTTATTTATTTATTTTCCGTTTTCTCTGAAATCGAACTTGAACAAAATTCAGGCGGTGTCAGATTGTGATGACCATGAATAGGATTCCTAAAGAGTTTTGGTCATTCTGAAACGTCTTTTTAAAATTAAATTCTACCCGAATTTTCTATTTTTATACAGAATTTTCTATGTTCAGAGAAATTTCGAATTGGCATCCAAGTTATTCCTAAACGGTTTCCTCTGTAACGTTCTGGTATCAAGGAGCGAGAGGCAAGTCTCTTCGGCAGCCAGTGCTGTTAATTGAACGTAATTTGATCTTAATGCATCGCCTGAATCACGGCGGAGCGCTTTGGCATGTGCGCACCGAATATCTGAAATTGGGCCGGTGAGCTTCGTTGCCTGTAACAATTATCTTCTGATGGCATTGGGGTTTCTCATTGCGTACCTTACATCGCATGAAATCGAAAAATGTCTGGAACTGAAAAAGGCCCCTTTCTCATTAGGAAGAGCCTCCTAATTATAATTAGGATAATAATATGTAATTAGAAGGGGCTTCCTTCCTAAAATATTCAGACAACAACGTTTGTTTGCCTAAGTGTGTCAACGCGAATAAAAAATTACCTTGCTAATTCAGCTCAGTGGAGGTCTCCGTTCAATAGTTTTAACGGGAAAAACTCGCTTTCTGCGGTCGACCGCTTTCGTACTGCCCTGACTGTCATATCATAACGATTTCGGAATTTCAGATCTACCATTCGCTATAATTTAGAGAGGTAAATTTGTTCATCTCATTCCATGCTCGCATGCGATGATTCGTCTGTGCCGCATCAATTTTTTTACATAATTATAATTAAATATTGACTTTCTAGTTATCAACTGTTTTTTTTGGGATACATACAATAGTTGCAACTGCGACTGGTCGCCAATTGCAGCAAACCAGTCCTCCAGTCACGGATCTTCAAATGTCGGTGAAGTTGTATCTAATATAAAAAAGAGCTCAATATTTATTTTAAATTTATTGTATTAATTTTTTAAATAAATATTTATCACTGTTTTAAAGTGAGGTGTTCTTAATTGGTCTCCTATTTTATAATTCTTAACACCTAATCTTTAATTGATTAAAGTAAATTCAAAGTACTAAAGTTTTCCTCTTATTTGTTATCTTGTTTGTGTTATCTTGTCAATCTTGTCATGTATATTTTTTATTTCCAATTATGAGAAAATACTTACTGTGTCTAGCGGCTCCGATGACTTATATAAGAATTATTGTAAGGTCATGTTTTTTCCATTAACTAATAAAACATGTGGACCAACATTGAGCGATAGTCAATTTTCTGAACTATTTAACAAACATAACTCGACATCAATATTTGACTGGAGTAAACAAAAATATTTCAAACCAAATAAACGGCGAACATTACATCTGAACCCAAAGCCTTCTTTTCCTCGAAATCGTCGACAACTTGTCTGTTCCTGAAGGCCTNTTTCTATTGTCTGCTCGGAGAGCAGGAAGTAGAGGCAAAAATACATATATGACGAAAATGTTCGATTCATTCGAGGTTATATGGCGCGAAAGCTATAAATAAGTTCCGTCGTTATTACCCAATTGTGATGAGAGTTATTTTTGATTATGACGATTTTTAGACGTTTCTTTCATCCGTTTTTTCTGGCAGCGTGAACCACTTAAAGCGTAAACCATTTAATATATTTAGTTTTATGTAGTATTGTAGTCTCGTGTTGTCTCTCAAACTCGCAAGCCAAGATCCTGACAAAATCAAGTAAATCACATTCACAAAAAGTTCCAGGAAGTTACCCAATCGCAATTCCTTGTCATTTTAAACTTTTCCTGTCCCAGTTTCGAGTCTGACATTCATGCCACCAATCATTCATTTCTTGTAACAAAATATACATTCTTTTATGTGATTCTGGTGCTGTTGAGATGGTTACACTGGATGTTAATGATTTGAATATCCGTCCTCGCTCCTATATTGAATGTTACGCTAAAGTTACGGTATTTTACTAAAGCCATTATACAACGAAGGTATAATGTATTATGGTATTGAAGAAACTCGCTCTAAAAACGTGTGAAGTTCCAGTGTCAGGACTCAAACACAGGAACGAAAAACATTCTAAATTTTATTTATTATGGACAAGCATGTTTATTATTATTCACGATGATTAAATGTACACAAAGAAATGCGGCAAAGTCACTCCGAATACTCTTAGCATCTTCATTCATATTCGATTATTTCATTGATCAGGTACTTTTAAATTTCATACATCACGAATAATAACTTAAAAGCTCTGTTTTTTGTGTGATTCTGTGTGTTAAATTAAGCTCACGTTGCGTCTGTACCGTTATGTCTGACAACACAAACTATAGTGAGTCTTCACTCACAACATAAACTAGTGATAACGAGTAAACTCACAGCGAAAACTATTAATTATGACCAGAGTCATAATTAATTTTTTGTAATTTTTGTAATCGTCTCATTTGGTTATTGTAATCGTCTCATTTGGACCGAAAAGCTAATTTTTTCATCTCTGTAGCGAGATTTTGTGGTGATAGAGGGGCTGTTCACAATGAAGATGGCAATCCTATTGTGCAGCATCGAGCTGAGAGGTAATGCGTCTAGTGATTAGTTATAGTTTGGAATAATTTTTTACACCATCTCATAAAAATCAGATTTGAAAAAATATTTATTTCCTCAATCAGTTAAAAACATTGGAAATTGAGTGAACTCTAGGCAGATATAATTAATAAATGCCTGTTTCCACGAACGTATTTATAGCCATGAAGGCATTCTGTTCATTCCACTAAATTATATATCATTCAACTCTTTCTAGGTTAACAGTCAATCCACACTTTTTAATTCAAATTGATTCGGTACTGCTGGCATACATACTGTACTGCTGGCACTCGTACTGTACTGCTGCCATTAGTACTGTACTGCTGGCATTGTTACTGTACTGCTAGCATTCGTACTGTACTGCTGGCATTGTTACTGTACTGCTGGCATTGTTACTGTACTGCTGGCATTGTTACTGTACTGCTGGCATTCGTACTGTACTGCTGGCANTATTAATCATCAGGCATGACAGAAGCTGGGTGCAGCGAATGAATCATGGACGATAGTAGAGGTTAATTAGAGAAGGCTGAACATTGGCCACTCGCAAGCCATCGATAATCCCACGTAAAAGTCGACTACAACCAATATAATCTGGCGTCCACAGCATGCTGATCGATGCAGAAGATAATCAACTGCTTCACGAGAAATAATGCAGTGCGCGAGGAATATTGTTAAAAGGAGAATTAATGAACCTAAGTAACATTACAGTGTTCATACTTAACCAAAAATAGATGGAGTTCTGTACATCCATGGATAGGAAATCGAAGTATGTGAATCTTAATTGAGACTCGTAAGTTTTTCAGCCTCATAAGAGAGGCACATACGCGAGCCTCATATGCAAGCCTCATACGCCAGCCTGTATGAATTCGGTTTTATTCATAGCCATTTGTTTTTATATTATTGAATTACTTTTGCAATCCTAGTTCATTGAAGAATCCTTAATATCGATAGTGTATCTGGTTCGAGACGGTCAATAATTAAGGCGCGATTTTTGTTAAATTTATCACGGCGAATATAGTGCACGAGGGTCAAATTGAAATACTTTTACATTTAGAATCGAAATGGCGAAAATCAATTCACATTTTGAGTTATAAAACTTATACAGAAATAAGACATTCGAGTAAATTCAGAATTCGACATTTTATCCCTAAGGTAATCTCACTCTGGGCAGGGTGGCCCAGTGGTTAAAGTTCAGAGTACCATGATTGGCGCAGAGAGGCGCGGGTTCGATCCCAGCTCTGTGCGCCAGTTTCTGGTCAGAATCGGCAAGGAGGCCGGGCGGTTAAGCACAGCAGAATTGTAGCAGTGAGTTGCGAGATCGAGACCGCAAAATGCTGCGAATGTTCTGCGATGTTAAGAATCGGCGACAGGCCTACGGCCTAATAAACGCAAAAACCGCTATTATATTATTATTATATTATTAATTCTTAATCAAAGCATTGAATCAACAGGTCCGAAATTACAAATCTCTAACAGGTGTCCGTACTTACATTACTTTAACGGGAAACGTTGCCTAGTAGCCGACTGTGTTGGTCCGTAGTGGTACGGTTGCAATGCCGTGACCGTATCGATCACAAAGGTATTCTGCCGTAATGATGTTCCAATTGTAGCCGTACCGCAGTTGTTATTCTGTAGCCGTAATCTCGAAATATATCTCAAGTGGCGCATGGCCGTAAACTGTCAACGACCGTAATTCGCAATGTCGGTGATGGTTTCGGGAGCGCAGCTGTGCACCACCAATTTTGTGCACCAATAAGCCCTGAATCGAACGCCTTGGATCTCTCCGGACACCCACCAATCAGCCGTGCACCACTCGGCTTTGTCCTCCTCCGGCCTTGCATAAAACCTGCCGTGCACCACCAGGCCGCGGATCGAATATGACTTCCGGGCATCGTTAAATTACGTAATTTTACGTTCACAGCATCTGAGGTTAGGTTTCAGATGTCATAGTTATCCTTAAAAATTTATGGTCCTTCGACGAGTGGCCGTTCGAATGAGGTCTGGTTCGACGCACGGCCTAGATTTGATTGTCCAGAAGTGTTGAAGGCTACGTTCCGGAAGGCAGAAATCATGATGGTCCATTGCATTTAGGACAGTAGTGGTCTTCGGCAGGCGACCCATGGTTTCTATATGTTAGTGAATTAGCTGTCAGCTCGTGTCCGTACTGCTGCTAATGAGTCCGACCGTTCTTTCGACACTACCTGAATGGGTTGCTGGTTTGTATATCGCAGCGCTTCTGGTTGCTTCTTGGTTTGTCTCGCAATTAAATAACAATCGATAACTGGTCGCTGAATAGTTATATTCCAGGGTCGCTGAGCATAAGGGCAGGAGTTGTAGAACCGGACAGTTGCTATCGCGCCCACCTCATTCGGCTGTGCTCACTCACGCCGAGCAGTGTGATGTCCCTGTTTCTAACAGTGACTTTATAGGGTGTTGGCTTCCACCTCCGGTACTTCAGATTTGCGTATTTTAGAATCATTGTACATTTTTAAACTTAGGCCCAGTTTAAATTCAGCTGTTAGCTCTTATCCCCTTGAAATTGTGAATAGATAGGATTTTTATGCCCTATTACTTGTAAATTTAGGATTTAATTGTGTTCCGTGCTTTCAATTGTATTAACTTGCGACTTTCTATGTAAATTCTAGATTCTACGAACTGACGATGGAGCTGAACTCCGAAACGTTTTCTATAAAGATATGAATTTTTGGGGACTATTCTTTGTTTTTAAATTTTTGATAACTTGTTAATTGAAGTTTTTTCAGGAATCGTAGCTGTATCGTCGAGTTTAAGTTCCTCGCAACCGTTATTGTTTGAAACGGCCAAAATTTAGTATGATAAAATTAAAAATTAAACCAAAATACATCAACCAACTTAAGTTATTTTCAAAAAATCTGTTTAGTTCCACACTGCGTTTAGATATTTCAAAAAGCTGGCTCACCTGTTGAGCCAAAAATATCAGCTAGGTTTTAAAGGGGGTCTTTAGTTACAAAAATTCCAATACAATATGATGGGAGTATATGCTCATTTATTTCTCTCTCAAAAACTACTTTGCACTTTATTTATGAGAAACCAATGTGCTAATTATTCGATCCCATTCCCACCACTTTAAATAGCGGCACCACTATATTGCATCCCAAGAATATAAGGACTAGGGTATGTTTATGTTAAAAAGACAAACTTACTAAAACAGGAAATAAAATATAGATCTTTATTGTTTATTGTTCAAATTTATTTGAATTTTCAGTATTTTCCTCAACAAATCAGCAATATTACTCATTCCATCATCTTTTTAGCGCATTTTCTCATTTATGGAAAAAATGCACTATTGTGCTCGCCATGCCCGTCCGTCCGTCTGTCTGTCTGTCTGTCTGTCTGTCCGTCTGTCCGTCCGTCTGTCCGTGACCTCAAGTCTTCGTCGTCGAGAAAATGCGCTCTCTGTCACTCACTGCAGTGAGTACTGAGTTACATTTTTTCAACCTCCGCTCGCTCCCCAAATGTCTATTCGGATCCTAAAGCAAACCAAGTCTACTCCCTCTGACAGATACACAGTCACTGCTATCTCCTCTTTACCTGATCTCTCATTCGCCACCTCGAGATCTTGAGATCCCCGCAAATAACACGTAACCGGAGTTTGTTTTGGGGCACTATTCAAGGCCATGCTGAAGCACCACCCTCTACGGCTATCATTCGCCGTCCACCAACGACAAGGAAATGTTATATTAGTTCAACCATGGTTGAACTAATGTAGCTCAGATAAAGTTGAACTAATATAACTCAAACATGGTCGAACTAATATAGCGCAGCTATGGTTTAACTAACTTATTTAGCTCTATCATGGTTAAACTAATAGGTATAACTCAACCATGGTTGTACTAATATAGCTCAAGAATAAAGAAAGAAAATACATTTGACCTGATAGTCTGTAAATAAATATCTGTCTATGTTGTTGGTCTATATATACGATAGGGAGGAAATATCGAAAGTGTACGTTTGTGAAGCTCATGTAATATTTAAAGAATGCCTACAAACCTACGCAATTTACATAAATTGCAATAAATAAATTAGGCGGTATTTTATATCGTGAAAAATATATTGGTGAGAATGGATTAACAACAAATATTCGGACACAATTCGTCTTGTTCTTTTAGGATTACACCTACAGTATTCTGGTACAGAGATGCCTGGGAGGTGATTATATCCGACATAAATCTTAACAACCACAGCAATTCATGCATTATAGCTATCATCGTCTGATTAGAGAGGAGGAACTACTTTTTGTTCGATTAAAGAATTTCGTCCTACTTCTACTTTATTATTATTATTATTTACTTTATTTACTATTATTAGTGAATACTTTATTATTACTACTTTATTTATTATTATTAATTTTTTTGACACCTGTATTGAACTATCAATCGTATGGAAATCTCGATAGAGTTTTTAATTAAACATTTTTAAACACTGTCAGGTTGGTTGCACGGTCTTTTTCGTTATCCGAGTGGTCAAGAGGCGCATAGAAAGTTCTCTACTACTACT
>NW_025946483.1:0-1996 GCF_000764305.2 Hyalella azteca
TTGTCCATGACACAATACTGCCACTGCGTTCGACATCCAAAAGTTTACGATGGCTCTCCCTATACAACTTGGCTATTACTTAAATTTCAGCGTTGCTCTCAGCTTACTGCATTTCGACTGCACATGAAAGACAAGGAAATAACTCGTGTATAACTACTGAACACCACCAGCTTAGTAGGATATGTCCATATATTGCATCTATTTCTCATATGAATGAGAAGAAAGCCATTCATGAATAGCTATTGAGTTTTAACTACCGAGTTTTCTGTAACGAGAGACGCCGATTTGAAGTTGTAGAACCCACTGGCTTCAAGAGGATTTAGAGTTCAGACTTAAAATAAATCAGATCCAAGAGAGAGGCGATGAACTTCGAATGATTTATAATGTGTGAGTTATTCACAGCTCTCTAATCACTTATTTTTAGTTGAAATAGTTTCTTTACATCTCGCGAACCCTCAACGTCATACGGTGTAGAGGAAATTCATCCGGCATGGCAACAGCGGCCAATCTTGATTGGTGCACAGCGCCACGACAGAAGTTACGCAGCCAATAAGTACACTTAGGAAGTTAGGTAACCTTAGTCATTAGCTCGTTGAAACTCGTGGGAGGTGGAACGCGCGTTTCTTGCTTCCACTCTCGGGTAAGCTGTAGTTACGCTTAGTTTGAATTCACTTAGGCTAGATTAACTCTCATGATGGTATTTTATTTCAGCTAATCGACTAGGTTCTCTTGCTAGTTCTAAATATGCTAACCTTGGTTCCTTATCACATGCTTGCCATTTGAGTGCCAATAACCATAAATCGGTGATTGTTGACCCCCGTGATCATTGCTACAGATAGACCTCCTGACTGGCCACCAAGGGGCTACGATCATCCACGGAGTGAGACATACTGGCTCCTTCTCCCTATCCAGATCTATATCCCTATCCACATCCTCGTCCTCCTCTTCCTGCCTTGGCGCTTTAAGCGTAGGACTCAGCCGCACTACTTGCATCCTGGTGGAACCTTGCATCCTGGTGGAACCTTGCATCCCGGTGGAACCTTGCATCCCGGTGGAACCTTGCATCCCGGTGGAACCTTGCATCCTGGTGGAACCTTGCATCTCGGTGGAACCTTGCTCCCGGTGGAACCGCGCAACTTAGTGGAACCGTGCAACCCGCTGGAGCCTTGCTACCCCGGCGATTTTGCTACCTCTGCGGTTCAAGAGCACCTGTAACCTGGCCTCCTTTATTTTTCCTGATTGATTTCTATTGTTTATTAAATGTTAAGTAAGTTACGCGTGTTTCGATTTGCATCCCGTGGCGAGGTTCGGTTGAGTTAGTGCGACTGCGACTGAACTTAGTGCGACTGCGGCTTGGCTGAACTAACCCAGGACCGTAATTTGAATTTTCCAGCTTCTCTGGACTACGGTTGGAGTAGTGGTCCCGAATTCCTTTACATACGGGATCGTACCGTAATCTGTTAATAGCTGGAAATATCGGATCATCCTACTTGTCTCAGGCGGTCATGTACAAGGAGACATTACCTGCCCTATTCAATTTGTACAAACCTATTCAATTTGTACCTGCCTTTTACTCAATGGTAATGATCTACAAATAAAAAATTCATGACGTGTCGACTTACAGACCCTGGGTTTAAACACTCGTTAATTCAAGACTTATCCATCAGCCACAGGCTTAGCGCTAACGCATTAGAGCTAGAGGATAAAGATAGCATGGATGCCATGCATGGATGCCATGATTAGTTATATTCTAATGAGATGATCCTACCGCAATGCATTGTCAAGACAACCGAAGATGATGAGGGGACAGAAGCATTGTCTTAAGTGAAATAAAGGCCTCGTGCAGGGAAAAACGGTCAAATGTTACATTTACATGTGTAAAACCTTCTTAATTCACATCACATTGTTAAAATTTATTGTCTAATTTGTTAACGTTATACGCTTATCGTTTGTCTCGTGTTAAGAGGCAAAGTCGACTCTCGTTAGCTCTATCTTA
>NW_025946484.1:0-1133 GCF_000764305.2 Hyalella azteca
ATCCAGTATCCTGTTCGCCTTATTAGCTTGGATTTTAACGCGCTTCTAAAATCTCAGTTCGCTCTCAATGTTCACTGCTCTCTCATTTTACTGTTCTAGGCATGCTTTTTTATTTCCTACATGTAAATACCATTCTCTTGTTTTCAATTCGGAGCATATTACAAATATGAGCGTTGTACTTGCCGTGTTGTCTATCTAATCCATCAAAATGTGCAAATCCTTCTAAAGTGCGACGCTTTTTTTTTACAAAATTTAGAGGCATGCTCGACCATGCATTAGGGTCGCCTAGGACTCTGGAGCAGGTAAATCAGCATCTCGATCAATGTCCGCATCGGCCCAGGGTTCGAAGTGTAGTCTCTGGGCAGCTTGCAAGCTCGGTACTACTCGGCTCGGCCGACTCTTCTCATACTCTCAGGCGACTATAAAGTCGGAAATGAGGTTCTGACCAGAAGCTGATTTCGATCAGGGGCCTTACTTTCAAAACTCGCTAAGTGAACGCAAGTACTTACGCTCTGTTTTCTTTTCTACGATTGCTGGATTTTGCTTGAAAGGCCGTCAATGATTGGCTGATGAACTTGCGATCTCTTAACTTTTTTTGAAAGTATGGGTCCAGGTGGCCAAGCAAACCCAGAATAACTTTGCGCCGAGTGTAGCGACTCTTCGGCCGAAGCTTAGGCGGTCCTCGAATTTTTGTTGAGGGTCGGCTGGTCGATCTATTATTGCGTAAAAATTAAAATGTTATTTCAGGATAGCATAAATTTTCTAATAGGACGCATTCGAGACTACATCTTCCGGAGGCATTTTAATTTATATTTACACAGACTCGTTTTCAACGCCACACGTACCTAGACGTGCCCTGGACGTACCATGACACGCGTACCTTGACGTACCCTGGACATACCATGACACGCGTACCTTGACGTGCCCTGGACGTACCATGACACGCGTACCTTGACGTGCCCTGGACGTACCATGACACACGTACCTTGACGTGCCCTGTACGTACCATGACACACGTACCTTGACGTGCCCTGGACGTACCATGACACACGTACCTTGACGTGCCCTGTACGTACCATGACACACGTACCTTGACGTACCCTGGACGTACCATGACACACGTACCTTGACGT
>NW_025946484.1:2095-2640 GCF_000764305.2 Hyalella azteca
CACCACCCCTACCACCACAACCACCACCACTACCACCACCACCACCACCTCGACAGATGTGCTTGCAGAGAACGGTATACACGGTACCTCTGTGGACGACAAAAACAACGAAAACTATGACGAAAACTATGATGATTATTATGATTATTATGACGAGGATAACAGCACCGATACCGGTGCTGGTACCGGTACAGATACCGGTACTACCCACTATGATGATGAGGATTACGGTGAGGGTTCCGGTGACGAAGATGGTACCGGTGTGGTTACCGGTGATACCCACGGACGTTCTGGTATCGTTGTTACCGGTCACCACGATACCGAGAGTGCCGTGCGTCCTGGTGTTGAAAATACCGGTCACGGTACAAGTGATACCGATCACCACGGTACCGAAGATACCAGCCATCATGGTACAAGTGACACCGGTCACCACGGTACCAGTGATGTCGACCATCACGGTACCGATCATACCGGTCACCACGGTGCCACTGATACCGGCCACGGTACCACTGATACCGGCCACGGTACCGAAGATACCAGTCACC
>NW_025946485.1:0-304 GCF_000764305.2 Hyalella azteca
TGGATTTCAGATTCGTAATCTACACCCCAAAAAACATATAATTAAAAAAAAAAACACCCTTTTTTTTGGATGTAGTTAATCTGCAATAATACCAGGTAAATAATTAAATATTGAGGTTAATATTTCAAAACATTTCTTCAGAGCAACATTATTCATTTATTGATTGATTGATTGTACGGTTGTACCTATTGAAATCTTAACATAACAATTTCTCTATAGGGTAAATGTGGTATATTCCGACATCGTAGGTAATTCCGTCACTTCTCTAGTTTTTCCTTTATATTAAGCTTTGTTTTAGTTCCAT
>NW_025946486.1:0-16445 GCF_000764305.2 Hyalella azteca
ACGTCCACTGAAGAATATTGTTCGATCCTGAAAATTTAAATCAATGATTTCTCTGGTCATTAACCACTCGTGTTTAAATAAGCTTATTCTGCTATCATATATATATATATATATATAGGAAGCTGCAGGATAAATTCCTTGGATAAATATGTCCGTGTACAGGCTGGGCCAAAAGTAATTGAATAATATCAATTTAAATAACTTTTTATTATAACAGTTACATGCATAAAGTTTAAGTATCATTAAGTCAAGGCGATTAAAATAGATTTTCTATCACAAATTTACTTTGATTAGTAAGCTTTAGAAACTTTATCGTCATGTGTGAAAAATAACATCCTGCATATGCCTTCCATTTGCAGCTTCACAAATAACAGCTCGTTCCATTATATCTGCCATTACCTTTTGCAAAGTTAATGGGCTTATTTCTCTTGTGATTTTTCCCCTGCGGCTTGTTGGCACAATCTTATGGTTGCTTGTGGTTGTTGCCTCTTACCTTGAAATGCCCGTTGGCATTTGAGCCTTGACTTTGATAGTATAATTTTACAATTTGTGTACGTTGGATGGTATTGAATTTCTACATAATTCATTTCCAGGATTGGAAAAAATGTTAAGAAATTGAAAAGTATTAATAAATAAAAAAGTTATAAATAAAAAGGGTCAGTGACTTTTAGCCCACCCTGTATACTAATATATCCATTTATACTGCCTTGGATGAATATATCCGAGAAAGCTGCTGTTCCGGAAACTGCTGTAGGGGCCGTGGCAGTTAGTTTTTAAAAGTTATTTGGCAGTAACGTTGATGTACGTGTATTTGATTCTGATGATATTTGCAGTTCATTGCAGTTCAAAAAGGTTTCGGTAACTCGCTTATAGAAATATAAGTGGGTTATATTTTGTTAGAAAAGAGATAGAGAGGTTGAGACTCACTTGCATTAGTGAGTAATGTATGGCATATTTTTTCATTATCTACATCATGTTTATCAATATATATATTTACTTGTTCTCTTTCTCATTCATCACGCCTGGGTCACCAATAGCAATGTTGAAATCCAACCACATCTCTTAGTAAAATCAATTCTGTGCCATTTTTTATCAGTTTTTCGTCGTTATGCGCTCATGATACGTCATTAAAAGAAGTCGGTACTTTAATTGCAATTATATATCTTTTGACAGGTTCCAATCAACCCACAACTTCTCGACGTATTAAGATAATTGCAATAGAACTTTGACCCTTCATTTATGCCAAACTTTAATTAGGGATCACTGATGGAAAGTGTGGCGCACATTGTGCGCCCAGTTACCTCTTGGGTCATATGTAGCAAACGGAGCTTTATTTTTCATCACCATTAATCCATCGTTAACTGCTCAGTCGCGTCAAGAAAATTCCACTTCTCTGTATTCCTAGTGAACGAATGCGGCAACACCGTCCCACTACCCGCTTCCCAGTACATAGCGGCGTATTCGCACCCCGGGTACGGCTGCAAGGCGTTCCCCGACGGCCCGACCTACAACTGCAGAGTCACCTTCACGGCAACTTCCAATATTGGCTTTAGATTCTCCGGGAAACCCTTTATTGGCAGTGACCGGTCCTGCGACGGCTACAATCTTACCGCTTCTTACGGCACTACGCAAGACGCTACCTTCTGCATCCTCTATCTTGTTAGTGGAGGAAAAGGCTTGAGTGTCCAATACTCTGGTTTGGTTATTCGTTAGTGACATACTCTTGCAGTTATAATAAAAATAAATAGGCGTGTTATATGGCGATACATCACACCGTGGTCATTATATGGACAAATTTGCGAATTATCGAGATAACTTTAAAAATATTCCTCCACCCGGCTAAACACTTGAAGTCAAAATGCTTGGCCTCAAGCCACACACGAACAGCAGCGCGAGTTTCATAATTGTGCAGTTTTCCTTTCATAAATCCTCAATATGCACGATAATCTTGATAATATATTTCTACATCATATATGAGTAGGAACTTTAGCGCTTAGTTTCTTTCTAATCAAAATACAATAATATCAGTTAGCATAAACATCAAACCGTAATTAATATAGGTTATATTCTCTCATTATTAAATTTAAAAGCGGTAATAGAGGCGGTCGGTGCTGCTGTTAACACACCTTTGTCTCTGCAGGAAGCTCTCGGGACCAACACGATGACATTAACGCTGCGGGGCACGGCTCTGGCTAAGACCTTCAAGGGAGGCTTCACCTTGCTACTGAAAACGTAATAAATGCTCGTCGTTTGCTCCCTACCAACGTCCGTGCCCGGCTTGACCTGGAATATCTGCTGCACTTTGAGTTCATTTCACATGATGATACTGAGACATTGATGAAGAACCCTCGTATCTGGAGAGGATGCCAGGGTCCTGTGCCCACATCATATCTGGAGAGGATGCCAGGGTCTTATGCCCACATCGTATCTGGAGAGGATGCCAGGGTCCTATGCCCACATCATATCTGGAGAGGATGTCAAAGTCTTATGCCCACATTTGAAGTTAGCTTTTCGAACAAATTGTGTTGCGGAGCTCAGAGGCCTTACGATTATAAACATTTAAAATTTTGTAACTCATAATCCGTCAGCCAATCACTGACGGCTTATCAAACCAAACCAACCAATCACAGACAAGAAATTGGTTGCTGTATATTGGGCCGACTTTCGATGGTACGGTCACTGAAGGGCCCACACAAGCCCGGAATGATTCATCAAACCCAAATGTACTATGAAATCAAAATTTTGAGCCCTCTAAATATAGGGTGATGAATGTGTTAGAAACAATATAAATACCATTTGAGAAAATTGAAACCTTTCCATTACAAAAAAATTTGGTCCAATGATTCTCTATGATTGAACATCAGCACACCAGTTTGAAAATTTTATTTGTGAAATGCTACACACGAGTGTGTTACTTTTTCTGTGTGAAGTGGTGATGCCACTGATTAGAATGAAGTTTTGCTAATTGAACGTTTCGTTATATACTTTTCTACTTTTCTTTTCGTCTTGATGTAGTGACTGCAACCGGAGCTATGCTTATCGATATAGGAGGTTGCGACGAAGAGTATTTATATTGATTTCAATACAACCGGTTATCTCGACATCTATTTTAATCTCATCAATCGCCTGATTGAACTTTTCTCTCGATAGAGTTTTTATGTAAGCTAATTACTGTCAGGTTGGTATTTTCTGTACATTGTCCGAGTGTTAATAGGTCGCGATGGAAGGTTCTCTATACTGGCAGCTACGACTTGACAAGGAGAATGACACACACGTTTATCTCCGACCTCATATACTAAAAACAATACCCTACGCCTAGTTACAGAGCCAGGAATGATGACAATAACGAGAGCACAGACTTACTTGCAGAAGAAAAATCTCATCCTACACCGATCTGGGCCGGAGACAACAGAGTTAGACAACTACTACGGGCTCCGAATAACTAATTGAGACTAATTCAGCGAGGCTAAATTAAAGTGGCTACAATGCACGCTTATAATTTAATCTACACAGTGGTACATCACCGGGCTTGTTTGAGACGATCTAGTCCCTGCGTGGTCTGGCTGTTGTCGTGGGTTGCAGTACGTTCCCGGAGTCGGGGATGCTCCGTGGATTCTCCTCACGATCGTGGCTTCGGCAGTCGTCGAAAACACGAGGGTGAAATAAGTCGCTCGGTGCAGGATGCTTGCCGATGAACAAAACTAGGACATGAGTATCTTCGCAGGTCGAGTCGTTCTTCTCTGTAGTCCTTCGATGTCGGCTTCAAGATAACTAGCTCGGCAGCAAGTCTGTCGTGGCTCTTCTTCTCGGTGATATTCGACGCCGTCGTTCAGTTTTCCTCTTGCGGCGAACTTGCTTGTGGAAGTTGACTTCGGTGACTATCAGTCGGAGATCGTATACAAGGCTCACGATATGTCTTACGTTAGTTAATACTGGTTGTCCGACTTGATTCTCAGTTAGCTCACTCGTCGCGGTTACTTGTAACACTTTATATCTCACACCCGAGGAGTTCTTTCCACAATTACGTCTATCTATCGGCTAAGTCAGTAGAACGCCGTCCAGTAGCTCTACACGTGCCACTGCGTCAACGAAACGGCCGATATCTTCTAACACCGGTACGGGACTGACTCGCGGTGGCCCGCTCGCTCTTAAATACCCCCCCGATATCGCGCATGCGCGCTAGACGGCTCGAGCTCCACCCCCCTAATTCAAAATTCGCTTCTAACCATCAATCCCTCTTCTTATCTTATTTATAATTTATTCCTATTCCTAATCACCACACACGTGTGCTGTTACTTTAGATGTGTGAAGTGGTGACATCACACATGAGTTTTACTTTATCTGTGTGATGTATGGGGCGTTTCAAGGTTATAATAGTTGTCGTGTGTTCTTTGTGTGTGAGTTATGGCAAAAAATTGAATGCATTGCATGAAATTAATAAACTTATTCGAGATTCTTTTCCTTGTTGATCGTCCATTGATATTATTTGCTGGAGTGTCCAGGTGGGGGCTAGATGATGGGGGTAAACTCCCCTTAATTTAGGGCCTGGACCCGCAGTAATGGGAGTATGATACATTAATTTTACCATCACCTGTACTACTTTGTTTCCCTGTAATCTAGTCAAGCCCTTACGAGAGTTCCACTCCCCCGTTAGTTTTCTCAGTGTTGCTTTCTGTCTCAGATGTTTTCTTCGTCATCAATAAAAGAGTTGCATTCACCCGTCGTTTCTATCTCCTGCTTTAACGCTAAGTGCCTGAGAAGAACTGGGACTATCAGGCAGTGAAGGATGTGTGGGACTATCAGGCAGTGAAGGATGTGTGGGACTATCAGGCAGTGAAGGATGTGTGGGACTATCAGGCAGTGAAGGATGTGTGGGACTATCAGGCAGTGAAGGATGTGTGGGACTATCAGGCAGTGAAGGATGTGTGGGACTATCAGGCAGTGAAGGATGTGTGGGACTATCAGGCAGTGAAGGATGTGTGGGACTATCAGGCAGTGATGGATGTGTGGGACTATCAGACAGTGAAGGATGCGTGGGACTATCAGACAGTGAAGGATGTGTGGGACTATCTGTCACTGCCTGGACTGGTGCGGATTCCTGCGCCAATGCGGCGGCGATGGTTCGACGGAAGTCGGCCCTGTAGCTGCGAAGGAATGACCACTCTTGACAGCAGCTTTAGAGATCAGTTGATATATAATTAAATTTTCCTAAAAACAATTGAATTTATACAATTGTTAAATTCAGCGATTCATGATCGTATCACGGCTGCTGGGTTACACGCATTGCCCACAGTCAAGCTATTAATTGAAATGTTAGAACAAGGTTATTTAGAGTCCCCAAATATACTCATATTAGGCAATAAGTTCACATCAGTGATACACGGTGAGATGCTCGTCAGGCGACGGCGTTGATGAAATGACGCTGTGGAAGGCACGCGGCCTGGCCAACAATTGTCAGCTTGTATTTTCTCTCAAATGAAATCTAAATTTAAACAACTTATTCCTAATTATTTGGCTACTGCTGGTTCATTGCATATATCCTAACACGGACACATTCCATACACACACATTACCTATATTATCATCGGCTAGGCATTACAGGTTAATTACAGTTTACTGTTGAGGTATTTCAGTTAATACTCTAGTACAGTAGCTACAGAAGTTTGTATCTAATGCATAAGGAGCATCCGCAAAGTATCTACGCATCGTTCGCAAAGAATTGATGTCTTTCAATAAGAATTTAAGTGAATGCCGGTCAAATAAAACCTCAAATTATAGTTCAAGTTGATTCCGTGTTGTAATGATTGCATTCACAGCGCCAGTCTCTGAACTAATGCCTTTAGCTAAAATGTGGTGCTTAGTCTTCAATTAATAATCTGGTGGAGCCAATGTTAGTCAGGCTGGCCTGACATCTCATCATGCGAGACATTTCAGCGTATAACAATTCATCATTGGGGCATTTCATTATTATTTGAGAAATTTCATCACCATAACAGTAATTATTATTACAGTAATTTATCATAAAATATAACTACATCTAGGTTGCGTTAGGTTAAATTGTTAAGGGATTAAATGTCTCGTATGAGGAGATGTTAAGAGAACCTTTCGTCATCGTGCAGTGCTGGGGAACTGGGGCTAGTGCCATATGATGGGTGACGCCTGAACCTTGCAAACGTCATAACTGTTAGCCACAATAAGTTGTGCAGTGACTGAGCTACTGCTAGTGACATTAGTGACGTCTGCTTCTCGTCAATCTTACTTTGTTGCCACTAGTCTTCTATACTCAGGTTTATGTAAAGTATCCAAGTTAATAATTAGTTACTGGAACTCGTCTTTATATGTGAGTAAAATTCTTTATATGTGAGTAAAATTCTCTATATGCCAGTAAAATTTTTTATAAGTGAGTGAAATTCAAGTGTACTTGTTTCACTTATGATCAGAACTTCATCTCCGCATCTCTGCATGGCATAGAATAAGTCCTGGAATCCTATCGAGGAAATGCATCTCCAATGAGCGCACAAACACATCGCAAACTTCCGGCGATCTTCTATATCCCAAAGTTGAATCCCTATAGAATGTGGATTTTTTTCGCAGGAATGCTCCCATGTAATAAGCAAAGGCATATCCGCAAAACCGATGGTCCTAATGCTCGAGCAGAATAGATGAAAGGTTTTAGAGGTCTGAGTAACCCAATTTCTTGGATCTTACCCCAAAAAATTGCAAAAAATTTGTATGGGGTCAAAATGCTCAAAATCATAAAGAATGTTAAGGATGAACGGCTACCTGTTTTATGGTATTTTCCCTCTTTATGAAATTTATGAATAAAAGAATGAACGAATTAAATGAATTAATGAATTAAATGAATGCAATATGAGGCTAGAAGATCGTGTAGTAGAGCTAAAAAAGTCAACATAAGGAAAAACGATAAAATTAATTTTTTGACAAAATAGATTGTCTCATTAGGCAAAATTGGGAAATTCCCCTTGAACAAGTAGTGCCCCATTCCTAGTTAGATATTTGAATCCACTTATATGTACAGATGATTTGTATAATTGTTCAAAAATAGCTTGCAGCCTTTCATT
Source organism: Hyalella azteca (assembly GCF_000764305.2). Classification (NCBI taxonomy): domain Eukaryota; kingdom Metazoa; phylum Arthropoda; class Malacostraca; order Amphipoda; family Hyalellidae; genus Hyalella; species Hyalella azteca. The sequence continues at coordinate 7,083 of NW_025946486.1, forward strand.
CCTTATAAATACCTCACTACTCATGGAAGTCTCCCATTATGCGTTATTCGCTCACATCCTAAAATCTATATAAGCCCTTAATATTATAGCAATATCGAGGTGTTCGTTTCGAAATCTTTAATATGCAGACCGGACAACAGTTGCATCAGTCATTTATAGCAAAACATTTTGTTCTATTTAATACCGCTTTAATCTATGCTTATCACCGCAGTAATGGATGTTGAAAACGCGATTATAACGTTGCCTTCTATGCAACCAAGCATTCCACCTGTAATGATGAAGGCCGACAACTTGAGGCTGGGCGCTCGCGCTGGCAGATGCTGATGCAGCTCCACCTAAAAAGTCCTAAATGGTAGCCAACTTTACTTGCAAAATCATAAGACATATCAACCGAGTGACGACCTCATCCGGCCCATGTTAAAGACGCAGTAAGCTCATCAATTGCAATACATGTCTTCTTTGACGTAGGTTCAACAATTGGAAGAAAACTGCTCTTAAATCTACCATTGATGCACAGAAAATTGCCTTCAAAGAAAGTATATTTACCTCTAATTCCTGCCGTCCCAGCTCTGGATGCCTGCGTGTGTGGGTTTTGTTTCGGTCTTTAATATAGTTGGCCTGAAATGGTTCTCCAGACCAAGTAATTGATCATTTTTAGCGCATTTCTCATTTATTGGAAAAAGGCGCTATTGTGCTTGTCATGTCCGTCCGTCCATGACGTCCGTTCGTGAGGGACGGACGGACGGACGTGAGGAAATGCGCTCTCAGTCACACACTGCAGTGAGTACTGATCTGAAATTTTGAATGTGCTTTGTTCGGAAATATATTGATATTTTCATAGACCGCTCGCAAATTTCGTCTTGAGATTATACTGCGATTGTGAAGCTAACGAAAATACGAGGTTAACGTGCTTGTACGCTCGGTCAGTAGCGACGGCTAGTGCAACTTTCCAGTGAATTCAGCCATTATTCATCTGCTAACTGCCATCATTTATATTAATAATGGTAGTGCTAACACCCATTATTTATCCTGTCACTGGCCTCGTGTTAGGGGGAGCATGTACTTTAGTTATCGGCGAAATGTCGTTTTCTGTTTTTTATTCTCATATTTACAGTGAACTATTTCATATTCAGTGGAGAAGACTACAGTGCTTTAGCACTTTTCGGCGGGTTTTAGTCACTTGGTCCGGGTCCGGCGGACCGGTTCGGGTCCGGATTTTAGTCAGGACCCTCTTTTCGGTTTCTCGTGAGATCATTTCGAATTTCATGAAATGAACAATATATAACCATTATATATAAAACGTTTTAGAATAGATATCTATTTATAGCTCATTACTCGCGTTAATTGCAATTTGTTTGCACTCGATTTAAAGCTGCAATCAAGACGCGTTCAATAAAGCCGCAACCACGGATGTAAATGACACAATTTTTCACTCGGGTCGTTTTGAAATTGTATAAAAATGACATTTATAACAATATCTGAACATTTTTATTAAAAATGGTATTTTTTGATCATTATTCAACTTATTTGAAATTCGTTTGCACTCGATTTTAAGCTGGAAGACTTGTTCAATAGAGGCACAACCATGGTTGTAAACGAAGCAATTTTTGATACGGGTAGTTTTGAAATTTTATAAAAGGACCATTTACATAAACAAATCCGCAAGAAAAAGAACATCTATAGCTTACTATTTGCGTTAAACTGGATAGGAATAATTTTAATAAGTCATCGTTAATACGAGTAATTGGCAATGAGAAAGCTTGGGCCACAGCATCAAGCAATTTTTTCAGCATTTTCGTCTTCTTTCAAAAAATTTTAGTTATTTGGCTCTCCGGAAGACTTGAAAATTTCATGTTGAAAATCTCCTATGATTTTCAAGCTAAAGCATTGAGAGATACACCATTCGGTTCGTAAAAGCCAGCTCTGGCGATCATTCGGTCACTTATTCTAATTTCATTCATGTTTGTATTATATATTGAAAAATTGGGAGGGGGAGGCCAAAATCGAAAAAATCCGAATAAAAAAAGTTGGAAAAAATGACCGAATTATCGCTAGATATAGTCTCTACGAATCGAATGATATTTCTCTCGATGTTGTAGCATTGTTAATTGATGAGGAGACAGATTTTTACATTACCTCCTTTTATGCCGTTTTCTACGAAAACGGCAAAAGAAAACGGTCAAGTACATAAAAGCCAGACAACTAACCTGGATGACAGTAGTTAAAACTTCTTTCAATATCTCATTCATAAGTCGTTCAAAAAATATCACTTCTAGGCAGCAGCAGTACAATTACCAGCACGAAAGTCAAGACACGAATACGAATCTAAATATATCAGGAACTATGCGAATAATTCGTTTACAAACTGGAATACGCAACCCTTCCTCTGCAACTTCTCCCACTAGAGAAATAAATTTAGGCTTGGGAATACCGCATCACAATCCTATTCTCAGATCTCGTCTAATGAAACAGTTTACTTTAGACTCACATTAGATGATGCGAGCAATATACTTGTCACGACGAGACCTCTTCATGAGGAGTCTTGTCTATACATGAGCATGGGTTCATCAATAGTTAAAACGCTGTCAGTTGTTGCCTGACTGGCATTCCTGCCAAATGTCGACGCTTGTGGTGACTGTTTGGAGCTACGAATGCTCCCTGAAATGAGATACTACGGAATCTAGGGTACAGTTCACTCCCAGCTGGTTATTATAACGATGTTAATGGGCATAATTCATGAGAATTGTGGAACTCGATCAAAACTCTTGTTGTATCTGTCCATCTGTCCCCGCTGATTTGCAGCCTGGAAAGTTACGTACCATTCTAGCAGTGGTCTTCACGTTAAAACTGACCAGGAGTGTAATTCATACAAGTAATAGAACTTTGTAGATGGAGCAATTTTTAATAACATGAAAAAGCACAATTAACAGGATATCGGATGCTAAACTGAACACGGTGTCTGAACACAGTGGTTGAAATTATTTTGCATAGGTCTGAAAATTACCCGAATTACATGAAATTCAACAGTATAACTACATCAAAGAACTAGCCTTAAGTCCTGCGTCTCACGCCAACCACAACAGCCGGCGTCAAGACTAAAATTAAGACGTACAGAAGTCGCAATAAGGAACTCATAAACTACAAACAAAAGCTTCGCACTATGCGTAAAGCTGCGGCTACAGCATACCTTAAAACTTCAAATCCCATGTTACTTGTAGCGAATTATATATTGTATCTTAATTGACCACATGCTAAATTCCATTAAGCTGGGTGGGGCGATTGACACTGTTGTTTTCGTTTGAATTCCTATTAGTTTTGCCGATTAAAATTTGTTAACAATGAAGGTCGAGTTTATTTAATGTTTGACCGGAATGTAGAGCGAGCCAAAAGATGCTTTGCATTTAGTAGTTGCTAATTAATAAAAGATAATGCATGGAATGGAGGAATTTATACACTGATGTTGAAATTTTCTTCTATGAACAAGTATCACTAGGATAATAGCAAGTCATGTTAATAAGTGTCTACTTGATATTTTTATCAGGTTAATTATTAACTATCCAAGAATAATACTAATACAAATATTTTTATCAGGCTAATTAGTTACATTTCCTGATCACTTAACTTATTGCAATCCTGATGATGGCCTTCGTGAAGTATAATTATACGGAAGTTATCACGGCAGGGTAGGAATATTTGCGAATTTAAAGTGTTAATATTTTTTTAAGTGAGTGATCACATTGTAAACACTTAATTGTGATTAAAAGAAAAAAGGTGGTTTAAATTGCGGAAAAATGTTCCATAGAAAATTTATTTAGGAGTTTTTCATATATAAATAGGTTCAATCAAGATTATGAAAAAAGCAAAAGAAATTTTTGTAAGGATTTAAAAATCTATTTCTCTCGTCTACGTGAAATGTGTTTATAACGATTTATAGATTTTTATAGACAGCCAAGTTTACATGATCTAAATAATGTGTCATTGCTATACAATAATTAATTTATAGATCCCTACTCTTCATATCTAAAAATTAGGTAAAAATATTGGCCTTCGTATTGAGGTAACGGGACTTCAAATATTCCTCGGAACCAAACTTGGTAAACTTATCATTTTAATTCAAGTGCTAAATTGAATTAAAATTAAATACAGCGATTTTCCATAGAATACTTGTGAATTAAATGATTAAGCAAATTTTACAATTTCATCCAACCGATGGAAATTGATTTTTGACTTGAATTTGCCTGCAATCGTGCAACTTCTTTCTTCTGTCAAGCCGAATGTTACAAGAGATGATTTTGCTCACGATTATTAGTGCCTAATGTTCATAAATATATTAGAGAATGAACAAAAAAAACTATGATTTAGTTTTCATTAATTTAATTTTTGATAAATTTCGGGCATAGATTTTTCATTCTCACCTGCTCTGCGCCACAAATGATTTGGGTGACGTCTGAAGTAGTTTTAGTGTGCACATTCAGCGTGAAACCAACATCTCGCCCAATACTTTACTTCACTTTTCTCTGAGGAATCTCCACCAGTTTGTTGCCTGACCTCACAACAGATACTCCCAAGGTGCTGGTGAAGATTCGTGCTAGATTCATTTTGAACGCATCTATCTACAATTCAAATCAGATGGTGTGGACTAACCTTTTGAAGAATCTTTGGCCCCGGTTCACCTTTGGAACCATGGAGTAAAGCCTCCCATGGAAGCTAAGCTTGAGCTTGGTCGGGACTTTGGACGCATGCGTGGGCACGTGCTGGATTGGATGTCGTCTGCGCTACGACTTACCTCGGTGGCTCACATGACTCTTTGGATGCAACCACTACCTTGGCCCCGGCAACTTACCTCTGCGCGGACGTGGACCAGCTCCAAGAACCAGCACTTCATCAGCGATTCACTGAAGGATTTCTTAGCACTTCAGGTACGTCACCCTTTCTTCGTAGGCACGGAGCAAGCGGTGATGAGGTGTTAAATCCTGTTCCTTTTTACGCGAAACCCGAATAAATAATAAAGCCCGTAATTATCCATACTTTAATATCTATTGGTAATTTTACGACTTCATTCATGATTATACAATAATCAAGATTGCATCTTACTCGGAACGTGCGGCAACAAGTTGCACCAGCTCGACATACTTTTGCTACGATTGAAAACTTTGTCAATAACGACCTTTTATTGCATCGAGCGTTTTTTCGCCTACTATCAGAACTGAACTTTGTGCCTTGACTGACCACCGTTTCCTTTTCTTCAGAAATTTCGGGTTGGGCAGACGCGAGAGCGAGTTGCGGCTCCTTCGCCTCTTCACGCTTATTGAAGAGGAGCCGCTACCGAAATAAGGCAGCACCAAACTATCTCGTGAAATTGAAACTTTTCAAAAAAAAGCAAAGATTTCTTTAGCCTCCAATCCATTCTTGTTTTGCTTGCCTATATATTCATTTTATCAGCTCATTCCTCAAAGTTTTGTCCAAAGAAAATCAATACGTCATCAGAAATGATGAAGCGTGAGATTCATTTGGGCTCTTTTGTGATTGAATTTATAATGAAAACCTTCAATCATAACTGAAAACTACTCAACGTTGAGCAGAATTGCATGACAAGTTCTAGGTTAATTAAAAATGGTTAAAAAAGGTTAACCGAATCTGCGGCTATAACCTCGCCTCACTCGAGTTCAATGATTCATCAAAAAACTTCCTGAGCTGTGGAACAATCTCAGCGTCACTGAACGTAGATATCTTATGTTTTTGTTGAAGCTTTGCTGCTAAATCTCAAACTATTAGGCTTGAAATGTTCCATGTAGAGTAATGTTTACAAATGACTAAAAACTTAAAACAAAGAAAACTCCACAAAAATTCATGGTATCTTTAAAGAAAAAACGTTTCGGAGTCCAGCTCGATCGTCAGTTCGAGAATTCTAGAACATGAGGATGAACTGATAGAATTCTTTCGAACTGGCAATGGAGCTGTACTCCGAAACGCTTTCTTCAAAGATACCATGAATTTTTGGGGAGTTTTCTTTGCTTTTAAGTTTTTAGTAAATTTGCTATTCAAGCAAACGAGCGACATTATTACTCGCAAATGACTGTGATAGCGTCCAAGTAGTGATGCATTTGTGTTCATGTGTAGGTCATCCTGATCCATGCAGTTAGGCCCGGAAAAGAATGTATCGACAGCTCGTGCTGCCGACAAGTAAGTGCCACTATTTGGACAATATGACCCACTTATTTCCTAAGTGAGCTTCGTGCCAGCGCAGCGCCCCGGCAGGCCAGACTGGCGCCCACGGCAGTCCGTCCTTGTCAAGATAACCGCGGCAACGAACAGGTCAAAGTATATATATATATATATTATATATTGTGTATGTATATCTATTTTGTGTATGTATATACAAATTTTGTGTTTTTGTGTCTATTACTGCTAAAGAAGTAAGATTAAAAATACACCGATTTGAGCTTTGATTACATATAATTGTTAACATCACTGGCAATGATCAGGTTAAAGATAACACAGATTTGAGCTTTGACTACATATAATAATTAACATCAGTTGATTGTATTGATGTTACATGAAATTCAGTTCTTAGGTTTGCAATAATGATGAATATAATGATTTATTTGAATATTTTCAAGCAGAACATTGAGCTAAGAAGGGAATTTTCGAAGATGTCATACTTCCTGATTATAAAGAGATCTTGCGATACGCATGCCAACCTTGCATGGCTTATTAGAAAGTTACGGCTCGAAAAAATGTGGAACATTACCTAGATATGACTCTAGTGTATCTTTATTTTCCGTTGACCGATTGGTTTGAACTCACATATATAGGATGAAATATCGTGGATTATTACCCTTATATTTTACCCTGGATTATAAACCCTATTATTTTACTTCGGATTATTGCCCTATTATTTTACCCCGGATTATTACCCTATTATTTTACCCCGGGTTATTGCCCTATTATTTTACCCCTGATTATTATCCTATTATTCATTATTGTCCTGGATTATTATCCTGGATTATTCTACAAGTACCAAACCGCGCGGACCACTCAAGGTACCATGCAGAGACAGGGGCAGAGAACACTAATGGTAAAAATTATCTATCATAATCATGAAGGTCACTAGCAAGAAATTTCAAAGTTGTACTTGTGAAAAAACTTGATAGTTTTCGTTGAAAAATTAATCGCATCACAAAACAAAGAGAAATATCCGTCAATAAATGAGCTGAAAGTTAGATTTAGTTCACCTCATCGAATTGTTCATACACATATAAGTTATAACTGAGTTTCAACATACGAGTACATCCATCAAAGCCTGAACACTTGCGGGTTGTTGGCTACAGTGTAGCTACACTCTACGCTACACTCCACGCTACACTCTACGCTACACTCCACGCTACACTCTGAAAGATGAGTGGTTCACAGTGTCCAAGTCGTCCCTCACTTCCTACCCTCAGTATAAGCAGAAGAGGACATAGCGCTGACGCGACCTCTTGCCGGACCAAACTAAACCCACAGAAGCGCAAAGTATGCATCAGTTGGACAAAGTCCCGCTCCATTGTCTGAGTGAACATTAGCCAGTGCAGTGTCGCAATAAACCATCACCCTCTCCCTCAGTTATCGCAGTTTTATTCACATTGAACACTTGCAGCTGAGAGAAAAATACACGTGGAACATATAACAAACTCTCCTTGTAACGCTAGATCTGTGTAGATTCTATAGCTTGTATTTGCAAACCCATTTCAAACATGGCATGAGGATTATTCACTAAATATTGCCGAGCTTACTAAATGATTGGTATTTAGTATACTCACTAGGATACTCAACAAATTTATAATATTGTTTGCCCTATAGAATTCATGCCAAATTAAATAATGAATTCTTCTGCCATTCTTTTTCTAACGCCACAAACCTAACAACAAAGCAATGATTACTAACTATGATGTAAAACAATCACTTAGCCTTAATTTAGCAAGGGAAGATAAAATAAGTTAGTTATACGACCTTACGAGTTTCTTCTCGTTAGTTAGCAGACTCACATTTGAAGTGATATAGGACCTCGTACAGACGACGTGGTTCACGCTGCGCTGGAAAAACTGCCACCGCTGCAACATCTCCACACAAGCGAGCGCTGTGTGAGTTCTAAGTTTTGCGTGTGATGTAGTGAGCACCTGATGTGATGTAGTGAGCACCTGATGTGGTTAGGTGAGCATAAAATGGTAATGACTGAGCACCTGTTGTTGTCAGGTGCAGCACCTGTTGTTGTCAGGTGCAGCACCTGTTGTTGTCAGGTGCAGCACCTGATGTGGTCAGGTGAGCACCTGTTGTTGTCAGGTGCAGCACCTGTTGTTGTCAGGTGAGCACCTGTTGTTGTCAGCTGCAGCACCTGTTGTTGTCAGGTGCAGCACCTGTTGTTGTCAGGTGCAGCACCTGTTGTTGTCAGGTGCAGCACCTGCATCGTCTCTCCTTCGTTAGGCAGCGCCGCCAGTAGCGCCAGTCTGCATCTCTCGCGCCCCGCGTGCGGTCGAGACTGTGTGTTGTGCTGTGTTATGTGTTGTGCTGTGTTATGTGTTGTGCTGTATTATGTGTTGTATTGTATTATGTGTTGTATTGTATTATGTGTTGTATTGTATTATGTGTTGTATAATATGTTGTGTCATAGCGAGAATGTATATTACTAATTTCTTGAACACCTCCGTAGGCGCGAACTATTGCTCATTTCTTTTTGAGATTTATTTTTATTTTCTTCGTGTATAATTAATTATCTATAATGAATTATTTTTAAATGATGAATTTCTTTCCAACTTCACAAATTAAAAATATCAATAAGACATATATTAATTCAAAATATACCCAGAAATATATTTCGCGATCGATGTACGTCTATAATATTTTATTTTACAAATGTCAAATATTCGCATGTTCCAATGTCAATTTTTGAAAAATTTTAAAATTAACTGACTGGTCTTTAATTAACACTAATTTAACATCAACGTTAACATTAAATGACTTCGAAAGATACCAAACCAAGGGTCCTTATCATTACCTAATAATCTTAACTCCCGTACGATTATTCTGCTGCAATAATTACCGTTACTATTTTAATTCACCTCCTATTTTTACAGTTACTATCAATTTACGTTATAATAAATCCAGGAATTCGCATCAGTATTTACCATTTAATTTCAATTAAAGCTACAATAAAACCGGGAATTTGTAGAAATAATTACCATTTATTTTCAATTAACACTTCCATAAATCCAGGAGTTTGCAGTAATAATTACCTCTTAACTTCAATCAAAGCTTCCATAAATCCAGGAGTTTGCAGCACTAATTACCTCTTAACTTCAATCAAAGCTTCCATAAATCCAGGAG
>NW_025946486.1:16559-36884 GCF_000764305.2 Hyalella azteca
CCATAAATCCAGGAGTTTGCAGCAATAATTACCTCTTAACTTCAATCAAAGCTACCATAAATCCAGGAGTTTGCAGCAATAATTACCTCTTAACTTCAATCAAAGCTACCATAAATCCAGGAGTTTGCAGCAGTAATTACCTCTTAACTTCAATCAAAGCCACCATAAATCCAGGAGTTTGCAGCACTAATTACCTCTTAACTTCAATCAAAGCTACCATAAATCCAGGAACTCAAGCCGCCGTCATGCACGAGCTCCGCGTCTCCATCGGTATCATGGCTACGGTGAGTGTCGCGTGCAGTAACAGGGGCGCTTTAAATGATATAAATAATAAACTAATATTTATAATAATTTATATAATAAATAATTAATTTATAATAAATGTGTAAATACACATTTATTATGTGTAAATGTGTTAATTTATATAATAAATGTGTAAATACAACACTTCTCTTTAACTTCACTTCTTGTTGTTTGTTTGTTTGTCTTCTGCAAATCTTATAATCGATATTTAACACTCTTCTACATATACAAGTGATCTGAGATTTTGTACACTGAAATAAAGTTGGAGACAATGCATGAATCATTATTGACTGAATAAATTTAAAAAAAAAATTTAATTCATTTATTTATGGAAAAAATGAAAAATTAATTTTTAATTATTTCAAAATAAAATTAGAAATTCATTGTACATGAGTAAAATCGGAGATACTTTAGAAAGTAATCTTTAGAAATCTTTAGAAAGTAATTTTTAAACTCATATCAATTTTTTAAATATATGTATAATTTTTAAAATAAGGTTTCATTGAAGACCAGAGAATTAGTTTTATTGACAATTTTCTTATTATTTTTTCAATAGATCGAACAATATTTTTCGTTTGCACTGGTAAATCAAAAATCAGCGTACCGATGGACATTTTTATTTCTCTAAAACATTTCGAATGTATCAATCATTCATTATCAAATTACAAGATGCATTGCGTAATGAAATTTGGATCAACATGAGTATAAAATCATGTAAATAGGATACTCCTCAAATATCAAATTGTTGCAAATAATAATAAAATCACATAAATATGAAAATAATCAAGAATTAAAACACTAAAAATTAGTCCGAAAACAGTCTCAAGGTTTTGACAACTCAAGTGCATGTAACTACAGCAACGGAGGCAAAAGACGTTACAAGGAAAACATTGGATAAATTGCTGCACTTGCATGAACTGCATTAAAAGATGGCATAAAAACCGTCTGCATGAGAGCCTATCGAATTGGTCAACAGATTCCTAATTTTTTCATATGTATCGAGCGGTATCCTGGCTACCGTGCTTCTGGAGCGGGGGTGATGATAATGAGCGGTATCCTGGCTACCGTGCATTTGAGGCGGGGGTGATAATTACGAGCGGTATCCTGGCTACCGTGCGTCTGGAGCGGGGGTGATGATAGCGAGCGGTATCCTGGCTACCGTGCATCTGAAGCGGGGGTGATGATAGCGAGCGGTATCCTGGCTACCGTGCGTCTGGAGCGGGGGTGATGATAGCGAGCGGTATCCTGGCTACCGTGCGTCTGGAGCGGGGGTGATGATAGCGAGCGGTATCCTGGCTACCGTGCGTCTGGAGCGGGGGTGATGATAGCGAGCGGTATCCTGGCTACCGTGCGTCTGGAGCGGGGGTGATGATAGCGAGCGGTATCCTGGCTACCGTGCGTCTGGAGCGGGGGTGATGATAGCGAGCGGTATCCTGGCTACCGTGCGTCTGGAGCGGGGGTGATGATAGCGAGCGGTATCCTGGCTACCGTGCGTCTGGAGCGGGGGTGATGATAGCGAGCGGTATCCTGGCTACCGTGCGTCTGGAGCGGGGGTGATGATAGCGAGCGGTATCCTGGCTACCGTGCGTCTGGAGCGGGGGTGATGATAGCGAGCGGTATCCTGGCNCTCACGTGATCAATACTCACATGGTCATTACTCACTTGATTATTACTCGCGTGATCATTACTCACGTGATCATTACTCACGTGATCATTACTCACATGATCATTACTCACGTGATCATTACTCGCGTGATCAATACCCACAAAAGTCTGTGTAGCAACAGCGAAAAATCTGTGTTGCCACAGCGACGCAGCACCTGCCAACAACAAGGTCACAGCTGCCGGGATGTTCATATACATTGTATTAATCACTATGTGGAGTGGTGGGAAACTCTTCTAACTCTGAATAGAATAGATAAAATATATAGAAGCTGCAGCTGAATGAATAGATATTAGCTGTAGTTTACGCTGCACTTTCCGCCCTGAAGCCAACAACCCGCAAGTGTTCAGGCTTTGATGGATGTACTCGTATGGTTAAACTTACTTATATGTGTATGAACAATTCGATGAGGTGAACTAAATCGTGAACTTTCAGTTCATTTATTGTCGGATATTTCTCTTTGTTTTAAGATTCGGTGAATATTTCAACTTGAACTGTGGTGTTCTTACGAGTAAGGAGTAACCTTCAACTAATATTCATGATTTGCTACGACTCATAAAGGTGTTGCTGGCAGCGGAATGAAGAATGTGAATGGTTTACAGAATCTGAATGTTGAAATTACTCTGATTATTTTAAATAATCTGAATCATTCCTCATCACAACGCAGCGGCCGCTCTGTGATGGCCTGGCTGCTATGAAAATTCTGTTGTAGTGTACAGTTTATGCCAGTACGTGTCACAAAATAATGTAGGGCAACGTACAGGCAAAAGCTGTGGTACGGAATACTATGTACACGGCAACAGGATGGCAGGTCACCAGAGAGCGGCCGCTGCATTGAGGAGAACTTCAGATTTTTTAAACTATTCAGATTGTATGAAATATTCAGATTTTTAAAAGTATTTAGATTGTTTGATATACTCATATTCTTCACCCTATTCGGACTCTTTGAAATATCCAGACTTTAAAACTTTAGATTATTCAAGTAAATTTTATCTTTTGCATTTTATATCTTACATTTTACATTTTACTGTATATATTGTATTTTTTATTTCTAATTTTACATTGTTCATTTTTCATTTATCGTTGTTTTTTTTACATTTTATATAATGCATTTTTATTTTAATTTAAATTTTAAATTTTAAATTTTAAATGTTAAATTTTAAATTTTAAATTTTAAATGTTAAATTTTAAATTTTAAATTTTAAATTTTAAATTTTAAATTTTAAATTTTAAATTTTAAATTTTAAATTTTAAATTTTAAATTTTAAATTTTAAATTTTAAATTNTCATTTTCATTTTCATTTTCATTTTCATTTTCATTTTCATTTTCATTTTCATTTTCATTTTCATTTTCATTTTCATTTTCATTTTCATTTTCATTTTCATTTTCATTTTCATTTTCATTTTCATTTTCATTTTCATTTTCATTTTCATTTTCATTTTCATTTTCATTTTCATTTTCATTTTCATTTTCATTTTCATTTTCATTTTCATTTTCATTTTCATTTTCATTTTCATTTTCATTTTCATTTTCATTTTCATTTTCATTTTCATTTTCATTTTCATTTTCATTTTCATTTTCATTTTCATTTTCATTTTCATTTTCATTTTCATTTTCATTTTCATTTTCATTTTCATTTTCATTTTCATTTTCATTTTCATTTTCATTTTCATTTTCATTTTCATTTTCATTTTCATTTTCATTTTCATTTTCATTTTCATTTTCATTTTCATTTTCATTTTCATTTTCATTTTCATTTTCATTTTCATTTTCATTTTCATTTTCATTTTCATTTTCATTTTCATTTTCATTTTCATTTTCATTTTCATTTTCATTTTCATTTTCATTTTCATTTTCATTTTCATTTTCATTTTCATTTTCATTTTCATTTTCATTTTCATTTTCATTTTCATTTTCATTTTCATTTTCATTTTCATTTTCATTTTCATTTTCATTTTCATTTTCATTTTCATTTTCATTTTCATTTTCATTTTTCGTTTACACTATGTTATATTCCTGAACAATGTTAGCAATGGATATTTTATATTCCACTTAACATGGATTTCACGTGTGTTCTATTGAGTGAACTCGAATATCGTGAGTTATATTCATTCAGCTGCAGCTTTTATCTATTTAATCATTTCTATTTAGAATCAGAAGAGCTCCCAACAACCCCACACAGCAATTATTACAATGGAAATGAACATCCAGACATGTGTGACCTTGTTTTTGGCAAGTGCTGCGTCGCTGTTGCTACACAGACTTTTGTGGGTAATGATCACGTGAGTAATGATCACGTGAGTAGTGATCACGTGAGTAATGATCACGTGAGTAATGATCACGTGAGTAATGATCACGTGAGTAGTGATCACGTGAGTAATGATCACGGGAGTAGTGATCACGTGAGTAGTGATCACGTGAGTAATGATCACGTGAGTAGTGATCACTACAGTATATTAACATTAACATTCACATTAACATGTACATCTACATTAGCCTTTACATATACACATATATGCTTCAATACCTCTATCAACTTGAAAATGAATGTTGATACATTCGAAACGTCGTTAAATATATCATAAGTACTTGCTGAGACCTGCCTCTGATCTACTAGCGTCTCCTGGAGAAGTTTTGGCTCCCTGAAAATTGCAATATAATCCATTCTCTGGTCAATAATAGTACGTGTATCAACAAGAAAATTCTACAATCTGTTCAATAGTGTTCAATAGTGACACGCAAAAGTTTTTGATACATTACAGTTTTCTTTATATTTTAAGTTAAAGTGCAATATTTTACTCAATATTTGGTCAGTATATTGCTAATGGTACTAGAAACATTATGTAGAAAGGAGATGGAAAAGTAAGCATTGTTTAAATTTTATTCAACAAATAGAAAAATTAAACCACGCAAAAGTATTGGGTACATGTTCAAATATAACTTTTTAAGGTACTCAAAATTCGCTTTTTCCAGACGTTCCACTAATCTCATATCGTTATCTAATTGGCCACTCAGAATAGTTTACTATTGTTTACAAGATTTTGTGTTCCGGTGAAGAAATTATTTAGCTTCATCTGCAAAATTGAATTTAAAATGCTAAAACTCGAGAGATGGTGATAGATTTGCGTCAAAAGATCATAGATTGTCACTAGAAACGGAAAGAGTATCGAATAATATCCAAGGAGCTTGATCTTTCATTAGGTAGAGTTGGAAATATCTTCAGGAAGTTATAATCCTGATAATATCATCCGAGCGTGCTGTTACTAACCTTCCTAGACCTGGTTGTCCAAGGAAACTAACAGACGGTATTGCAAGGTGGATTAGCAGAAAGGTACAGAAGGACCCGCTTGTTGCTCGTGGTGAAATTAAAAGCGACCTTGAGGAAGCTGTGGTTGATGTAGAAAAGGACACAATCAGCAGAGCTCTAAATCGTACAGTTCTTATGTAAAGTTCCTCACGAAAGACTCCTCTGCTGATGTACCGACACGTAAAAACCACAAGAATTGGGAAATCGGGCAAAATCCTGGCTGGATGAAATAAGAATCAAACTTTTCAAAATGAATTCGATTGAATCTTGACATAAGACCAGTAAGATTTGGAGCTCTGCTGATTGTGTCCTTTTTTACATCAATCACAGCTTCCTCAAGTTCGCTTTTAACTTCACTATGAATAACAAACAGGTTCTTATTTACCTTTCTGCTAATCCACCTAGCATTACCGTCTGTTTGTTTCCTTGGACAACCAGGTCATGGAAGGTTAGCAACAGCATGCTCGGATGAAATCATCAAGATGATAAAATTTATGATTTAAAATTTATAATATAAAATTTAAAATTTAAAAATTAAATTTAAAATTTAAACTTAAAATGTATAACTTATAAAATAAAATTTAAAATTTAACATTAAAAATTTATAACTGATAATTTATAATTTTTAATTAATTATTTTTAATTTATAATTAATTATTTATAATTTATTATTTTTAATTGAGGCTTCTCGTGCACATCTGATTTCATCCCTTAATGCTGTAATAGGAGGTGTCGTCAGGAGCCAATATCATTCAGTAGATAGAACGTTTATAGACCTACAACACTACGCAACCTTCGAATTCGCTTAGGTTTTGTTAAGTATTTACTCGTACCTTCTTGAAATTTAGCCCAGTTCCTCCGATGATTCGGAGAGCTAATTTAGTTAGATGTATTTATTTTGTATGTTATACTCTTGAACCATATTGTTGTATACGTTAACCTGTTTATCTCGTATTACAAAATTGTCGTGTTTTTATGTGCAGAAACTCACCATCAATAAACCTGATAGAAGTGTCGAATCATCATATTACTTTCATGAAACTTTGGGGAAACATTTATATATAGTTTATAATTTATGATACAGAATTTGTAATTTCTAATTTGTATTTATAATTTATAACGTTTAATTCATAATTTTTAATTTATAATTTATAAATTAGTTGAAAGCATTTAAAATTTAGAAGTTAAAAGTCAAAAGTTAAAAGCATTTAAAATTTAAAAGTTAAAAGTCAAAAGTTGAAAGCATTTAAAATTCAAAAGTTAAAAGTCAAATGTTAAAAGTTTTTATAATTCAAATGTTAAAAGTCAAAAATTAAAAGCATTTAAAATTTAAAAGTTAAAAGTCAAGAGTTAAAAGCATCTAAAATTTAAAAGTTAAAAGTCAAAAGTTAAAAGTCAAAAGTTAAAAGCATTTAAAATTTAAAAGTTTAATGTTAGAAGCATTCAAAATTCAAAAGTTAAAAGTCATATGTTAAAAGCATTTATAATTCAAAAGTTAAAAGTCAAAAGTTAAAAGCATTTAAAATTCAAAAGTTAAAAGTCAAAAGTTAAAAGTTAAAAGTATTCAAAATTCAAAAGATAAAAGGTGAAAGATAAAACATTTAAAATTCAAAAGGTAAAAGTATTTAAAATTTGCAATTTGCATTTTATGTAAAGAATTTTTTACTGAACATACTTCTCCCGTGTACATAAGGTTGAGACCTTTTAGTTAGGACCAGAGTTGATGAGCTCAGGCAAAATTCAGTTTCAAACAAACTTGCCCATGATTGTTCAGCAATTTGGGATGTTATCATTTACTTATGCTATGATTATTTGAAATTTTGAATTTGAAATTTTAAACTTTAAAGTTCAAAAATTAAAGTTAAAATTTTGTTAATTAATTAAAGTCAAAATTTTTAATTTACAATTTAAAATTTAAAAATTAGTTAAAATGTAAATTAACTTATCAGGTATTTTTCTGCTCTTGCACCCCTTAATTTCCATACCTTCAAGCATCCTGTGGTTTTCAAAGATAGCCAAATAAATCCGATATTTTTGTCTTATAATTAATGATATTATTATATAACAGTACGTAAGCTTAACAAATTTGTTCATACATCGACGCCATACCATGAGTGGTAGATGGTCATGATTCGCTATAATAACAGCGTCTGACCACAAAAGCCTGGCCAGCTGCTTTTTAAGGTCTGATTACGATATTCGGGCTATCGGGCAATCGACTCCTCCAATCGGCTCCTATATAGCCGCTGATTGCAGTTAGGTGGCCTGAGTCACCTCTAAGCTGACTATCTGTCCTTTGGGGCGGCCCCTAACGGAACAAGAAACTCGACTCGTTAGAGACGGAACTATTTCGTACAGCCTATGAATCTAGTGCCTAATCATTTTATCCGTTCTTATCCTTTCTTGTTTATTTTTCTTTCGCTTGCTATTAATCTTATGTGTGACGTGCTCTCGAAGTTCGCTTGAACCAAACGCCAAGATAAATGCCTCGTAGAATAATAATAATAATTACAACGCGTTGAGTGTTGCAGGAGCTGTGCCGTAGCATTTGTCCTTATTTTATATCACTGTGCGTTGTGTGTGTTGCAGGAGCTGTGCCGTATCATTTATCCTTATTTGATATCACATCACGTTGTGTGTTGCAGGTGCTGGGCCTCGGGCTCGCCGCGGCATCCTATCCAGACAGCGTGAGTACCGACCTTATGCTGTACGTAGATGGTCGCAGAATTTCTTTATGCACAACAAAGATTGTTATCAAGAATTATCGTAATATAGAGGTAATTATGTTGACAAACCTCAAGGCTAGACTGCCAACGAGCAGCCGAGAAAAAATTTTGTGTTTCATGTGGCTCATCATTTTTTCTTGGTTTACGAAAATTTTTCTCTACTCAAATGTAAATAGGCTACAGGCAGTGGCATCATATTCTAATATTACTGTATGAAATGTTGATGTTCTATTCCTTCAGATCATTGGATAGAGCAAAATTTTAATTATCGTGCATATAGTAAAGCAAATTTTTTGATGTAATTAATGATAGTTGCAGTTGATGCCGGAATTCAATGGATTGTTTCCTGGCGAAGAATGAGGCAAAAAAATTTCATCTTATTTTCTAATCAAATCGCTGCTCTTGTTATGCAGCGATCTTTCCGAACGAAAAAGAATCAATACAGAACACAAAACTACGTGTGTTTGTTATTACAAAAATAGTGCCCAGCTACAGCTAATGAACAGTGCCTGCAAACCTAATCAAAACAGTTGTCATAGCTCCAGGGTCAATTCAGCAACCCTGAACAAGAACTGCCCAAACCCAAGCTTCTAGCAGCTGGCAGGGACGAACATAATGTTATTGTGAATTATTAACAGTGATGAGTAACTCGCTCACGTTCCCTCGCACATAATAGTGACGAGCATAATCAGTAATTGAGAATCATTAACTGTGATGAGTAACTCTTTCACGTTCCCCGTAGGCCAACGTCTTTTTAACCTCCTCTGCTCCGCTGAGCTGTGGGACGCGAACTTCGACTTCCGTGAGATTCAGGACCTTGGTGGTGCCGGGACCCTCCTCAGTAGTGGTGAGCTGAGTGATGTATATAGAGCGAGACTTGCAGCATTAGGTGTACATATAGTTAGGCTTGCAGCATTGGGTGTACATATAGTGAGACTTGCAGCATTGGGTGTACATATAGTGAGACTTGCAGCATTGGGTGTACATATAGTGAGACTTGCAGCATTGAGTGTACATATAGTGAGACTTGCAGCATTAGGTGTACATATAGGGAGACTTGCAGTATTAGGTGTACATTTAGGAAGATTTATATGGATACAATTGATGACTGGAGAATGCATTACAATTACAAGGAGTCGAATATTCTTTAGATGACGTTGGTAGATCATGAGGCAGGTTTAGTGAGTAATAATAATAATACTCGTATATTAGCGGCGTTTCGCATGTAACAACATACGTTGTCAAGTTAAGAGAAGCATACAATAATTAAAATTTGTTGGGCATAAGTTCAAAATACACGTAAATCGGATAAAACACAAAAATTTTGAGATAGAAAATTTTTCTGCAAACAATGTCAAAGGTTAGACAAATTCGGTAGTGGAAATAGAGAACTGGGGCCCAACCCTAAAAATAACGAAGGTTCCAGCAAAAGTTGGTTGGATAATGTTGTGCACCTCCGCATGATGACGCTGGTGGGTTTCTCCAGCACGGTGCGCGCAATGGTCTTGTGAGTTTGTCACAAGGGGTTCCTCTGCCCTCCAGATTGAAGATGGCGGGTGAGACGGTCTTGATGTCATGGTTGTTAGTCCAATTACTCCAATGTAGTCCAAATGATGAAAAAGTCTATAACCTTCTTTGAAGTTTGAAAAAAATTCTCCAAGAGGCCGGTGTAGTCTATAGATTTGGCTTCAAAGAAGGTTATAGACTTCTTCATCATTTGGACTACATTTGAGTAATTGGACTAACAACCACGACATCAAGACCGTCTCACCCGCCATCTTCAATCTGTAGGGCAGAGGAACCCCTTGTGACAAACTCACAAGACCATTGCGCGCACCGTGCTGGAGAAACCCACCAGCGTCATCATGCAGAGGTTGAGGTGCACAACATTATCCGACAAACTATTGCTGGAACCTTCGTTATTTTTTTGGGTTGGACCTTAGCTCTCTATTTCCACTACCGGATTTGTGTAACTTTTAACACTGTCTGCGGAAAGATTTTCTATCTCGAAATTTTTGTGTTCTATTCTATTTGCGTATATTATGTAATTATGTCCAGTAAATTTTAATTATTAAACGCTTCTCTTAACTTGAAAACGAATGTTGTTACATTCGAAACGTCGTTAATAATTTATTATTACTAGCTAAACATGCCCTTCGATCATCCAACGTCATCTAGAGAATTGTTCGATTTCTTGAAAATCGTAATGCATTCTCTGGTCATAAATTGTACTCATATAAAAAAGGAAATTCAGCCATCTAATACTAATGTAGTGAGATGCGTACTGTACAGACTCGCATTATTAGGTGTACATTTAGTGTGATGCGCATTGTACAGAGAATTGCATTATCTGCGCACGTATTTCGCAAGCATTTTATCTCCATTGAGGGCCTTAGCACTGAGGCATCTGCAACACAGTCGTCAACTGCCGTGTCGTCTCGCGAGCATTCAAAGCTGCATATTGTATAACCAACACTTGCATCTTCACATTCCACGAAGACTTTAATGCTATACGTAAGATAATAGATAATAAGACGGTGATGTTAACGTGCCTCCTTCTTGCAGACGTACCGACGCTTGGGGGTGAAGGCTAGCGATTTGGCCGCTGCCGTCAATGAGACCAAAGCGATAACAGCAACGGACGTGGTGCAGTGTGCGAAGAAGGCCGCCTTGGCAGGTGAGCGTCTATGCCCGATGTGGGCTTGGCAGCTGAGCATCCTGCGCCTGATGTGGGCTTGGCAGGTGAGCGTCCTGCGCCCGATGTGGGCTTGGCAGGTGAGCGTCCTGCGCCCGATGTGGGCTTGGCAGGTGAGCGTCCTGCGCCCGATGTGGACTTGGCAGGTGATAGTCCTATGCCCGATGTGGGCTTGGCAGCTGAGCATCCTGCGCCCGATGTGGGCTTGGCAGGTGAGCATCCTGCGCCCGATGTGGGCTTGGCAGGTGAGCGTCCTGCGCCCGATGTGGGCTTAGCAGGTGAGCGTCCTGCGCCCGATGTGGGCTTGGCAGGTGAGCGTCCTTCGCCCGATGTGGGCTTAGCAGGTGAGCGTCCTTCGCCCGATGTGGGCTTAGCAGGTAGTAGTAGTTAGTAACCGGCAGATTTCCTGAAAATTTGTGACCGCGCATTGGCTGAAAACATATGGTCTGTGAGATTATACTAAGAGTTAATTAAATTTTTCTGCAGGCATGGCTGGGTTTTCTTTCAATGGAACCTGCACCGCTTACAAGTTTGGCTCAAAACTCTGCTCATGTTCGCCGGGCGAGGAAGTCGTTTACGTGACCAACGCCAGTGCATTCTTCGGACCTCCATCAGCCGTGCCACTCAGTGAGTCCAAACTTGTTCAATGGAAGATCTGTGAAAATACAAGACGACAAACATGTTTCGATATGCGATTTGGCGCGTCCAGTCTTGCATGTTTACATTTCTTCCAGATTTTAATAATTTATCAGAGGTAAAAATTATGAGCGATTCATGAGTGGTGTTTCGATATGCGATTTGGCGCGTACGTCCAGTCCTGTATGTTTACATTTCTTCCAGATTTTAAAAATTTATCAGAGGTAAAAATTATGAGAGTTTCATGAGAGGGCATCGAAAGAAAATTCATTCATGACGAGTAAAGTGGCAGCTTCTATGGTTTTTGAGCTTCATATGCATCGTAAAATGCGTGCCGTTGCTAATTTCTTGATCTGATATTGACTCGTTTTAAAAACCTACACTGAAGTCTGGGAGGTTAAAAGATTTTCTTGCATAAATATTCCCTCACATAGTTAATAACTTATTCAGACTTGTGTTCAGAAGACCAGCTCTCCGTGCAACCTGAATTGCTATTCGTATTGAATAAAAGTTTAGGAAAATAATGATAAAATGTTAAACTGACTCGGGCCTTGCGTTAGGAATTTCACTGGAAACGTGATGGAACTCAGCAAGTATGCATCTTCCAAACTCCAATTTACAACCCTTGTCAGACAGTATAATTTTACAATGTTGTAATCGTACCAAGTTTAGAAATTTGTACCTATGCAGAACCTAATATAATTTGATAATTTTACATCATTATAATCGTGCCAAAATTAGAAACATTTGTACCTATGCAGAGTTAAGTTTTCATGTATGCCAGTCGGCAGTGCACATGTTACTCCAGCGAACAGGCAAATTAGTAGCAAGGCTTGTGTCTGTACGCATAACTTGCACGGCTGGAGGGTCAGCACACCATTTATTTATTTATTTTATTTATTGACATGCATTAGACATCTAGGATATTCCTTACCATTCATTAATTGTTGAATGTTCACGAATACATTTCTCAACAGGCGCAGCGCCCTACATCAACACCACTGTCGAAAACATCCCATTTAAGCAGTACCGCATCTTGAAGTTCGTCGCTGATGATGCTGAGGTGGAGGTCTTTTCGTCAGCTGGAGGCAAGTTGTCGCGTATAATTTTCCAAATCCATATTCGTGAAATGGAATAATCCATCTAGCCTTTTCCCACAGCGTTTCACCTCGTGGCTGGCCTGACCTGCACAATTCACTAACTACTAATAACTAATTACTAAATAATCAATAATTACTAATCTGTTATAAAAAGTTATGAAGTATTATTTTAATTCTTCGATGTTCATGGATGGATATAACGCTCGAAATGCTGCTGGCAACATCGTCAGACCTCTGCTGGTGACTGTAAAGGATTCTGCTCAGGTCTGGAGCGTGCTGAAAACAGCGAGAGAGCTCGGAGAACCCGCTGATTACAAGTCAGTTTTTGTAAAGAAAGATTCCACCCCCTTGGAAAGGGCGGTTTTTCGCAAGAAGTGGCAGGAGAGAATCAGGCGGTAAGGCACGGGAAATCAGGTCAATCACTTCCAAGCTGCCAAGACAACACCGGCTGCTCACGGACAATCAGAGGAGATGGCGGGCAAGTAATTAGTAGGAAGCATGTCCGTAGATCGAGGCCTGTAAATAATGTAGGAAGTAACCGCATACATCAAAGTGAAAGTGCACAAAAAGTGGTAAAATGTTTTTACACGAACTCGAATTCCGTTTTGAACAAAAAAAGTGAACTGTTAACTGTGATCGCAAACGAGTGTATAGACATTATTTGTATTACAGAAACACTCCCTAAAAATCACGGGGGAAAAATTGTACCTGTTGAATTTCAGCTGACAGATTTTGATTGTTTTCATAAATTAAATGAAGAGCAGTGCAGTAGAGGTGTATTGGGTTAGAACCTCTTATGGGGCCCTGCAAGTTAAGTTATCTGCAGAGCATCAATCAGCTAGAGAATCAGTGTGGTGTGAACTTACTCTAAAAGGCAAAGATGGCCTCCTCATAGGGGTCATTTACAGATCACCTAATAGCTCCTCTGATAACAATAAAGTACTAAACAGCCTTTTACCGAGCATGTCATTCAGCAGGTCGTATACGTTGATCGTTGTTGACTTTAACCATCCAGAAATAGACTGGGCAGATGAATCTTCTCCAAGAGATGGGAATCACCCAGCATCCTTGTTCTTGGAGTCTATGCGAGACTCATTTTTTAATCAAGAACACCACCAAGCCAACCTCTTTTAGGGAAAAACAGACCTCAAATATTCTAGATCTTGTGTTTACTAGTGAAGAATCAATGATAGATGAGCTTCGCCACGAGGCTCCGTTGGGCAAAAGCCACCACCAATCACTGTTTTTCAATATTAAGTGTTGTGCAGAAAAGACGCTTCGGAAGCGTGAACGTTTGAACTTTGCGAAGGGCGACTTGATAAACTCCGTGAAACGGTGAATGCGGCGAATATTTCGGACTATATTAAGGACACGAGAGTGGCTGATTCATGGTCGTTTCTCAAAGACACGGTTATGTCTGCAGTTGATGCCTGTGTACCCAAGATTACGCTTGGAAGAGTCAAAAAGTCCCAGTTGATGAACAGTGCAGTTAAGACTCAGCTAAAGACCAAGAAAGAAGCCTACAAGCGTTATTTACGAACTCGCAGCGAGTCTGATTATAACCTGTATGCCAGAGCTCGAAATCAAGCTAAAAACTAACGTTCTTAATCAGTTCTTCAGCAGTGTGTTCACAGATGAGGACTTGAACAGTATTCCAGATATTGAAGAGCGCCCAGTCGGCTCGAAGTTAACACGTTTTGAAATACACGAAGAAGAGGTTCTCAAGCGCATGGTAGCTCTAAATCCCAACAAGTCAAGTGGACCAGACGGCTTCCATCCCAGATTGCTCAAAGAATTAGCAACCGTTCTGGCCGGCCCATTGACAGTATACTTTCAAAAAATCTTGAAAGAAGGAACTTTGCCGTCCGACTGGAAAGAAGCTCAAGTAACACCATTGTTCAAAAAAGGTGACAAAAGCAGCCCCGGCAACTATCGCCCTGTCAGTCTGACAAGTGTCGTTTGTAAGCTAATGGAATCTGTTGTGAGGGATAGGATTATCGATCACTTGACTGCTCACCATCTCATATCAGATGGTCAACATGGCTTTATCGCCGGTAGATCCTGCACCACTAACTCATTATCTACGTTGAACGATTGGACTCGCCTGCTGGACGAAAGGGAGCCAGTGGATACATTGTACCTCGATTTTGCCAAAGCATTTGACAGTGTTCCGTATGAGCAGCTGTTGCGTAAAGTGAAGTCTTTGGGAATTGAGGGAAACGTACTCCAATGGATCAGAGATTTTCTAGTAGGTAGACGACAATTAGTCAGTATTAGCGGAACCGTGTCAGACTGGGCATCAGTGCGCATTGGCGTGCCACAAGGAAGCATTATTGGGCCTATTTTGTTCGTTGCTTTTATAAACGATTTGCCAGAAGCAGTCTCCAGCGTGTGCTCCATGTATTCCGACGACGCAAAAATTTATAATACAGTGAAGGATGAATCAAATAAAGCGCAATTACAAGATGATCTTGACAGTTTGGTTAACTGGGCTGATACGTGGCAGCTGTGGTTTAATGCTGACAAGTGTAAAGTACTTCAACTCGGGAAGAACAATAAACTGCAAGATTACAGTATGAGAAGACATGGTTGCAACGAGAGAGTAATGATTGAAAAATCTAGTGTGGAAAAGATCTCGGAGTTTATGTCGACAAGGAGCTGAAATTTTCTAAGCATGTTGAAACGCAAGCAAACACATCCAGCAAACTTCTTGGACTAATCAGACGCTCATACGAGTTCCTAGATGCAGAAGTGATAAAGCAGTTGTTTGTTGCTGTCGTGCGCCGGAATCTATAGTTTGGAAACGTTGTGTGGTCACCGAGATTTGAAAAGGACAGAAATTTAATAGAGAATATTCAAAGACGTACAACAAGGATAATTCCAGGCTTGAAGGGCAAGTTCTATGAAGAAAGATTGAAGTCTATGAAGCTTCCAAGCCTCAGTTATCGACGTCTGCGTGGGGACCTCATTGAAGTATACAAGTATACTAATGGTTTAAACAAGGTCCCCGAAGGATTACTAGAATTTGAAACAAGAACCAACACCAGGGGCCACGGCTATAAACTAAAAAAGTTGCGCTGCAACTTCTCCACGCGACAAAATTTCTTCTCGCTTCGAATCACCGACATGTGGAACAGCCTCCCCAATGACATCGTTGGCGCTCCAAGTATGAACGCGTTCAAGAACAGACTAGATAAAGCTATGGAAAAATATATGTTCAGATTTGAAATGCCTAGTACCATATTAAACACGGAAGAAGTCAAGTAGCTACTTGAAACTAACGTCAGTCATGAAAAGATACGGTCAAATGAAACGATATTAGATCTTCTGTGAACAAGGCACGAAAAGGAAAAGAATCGGCGACAGGCGATATCAGGCCCACACTTCAGCGCCGAGATCAATATGTTATGTTAAGACTTTCAGTGACATCTCTGCTCCAGTCTCCGTTGTTCGACATGGTCAGTAAGGCAAAGAGGCAGGCAATGGTGCGTATATTGGAGAGTCAGCCCAACACACAACCGGCTTGAACTGATTTCACAGCGACACTGCCCGCGCAAAATCTTTGGCAAGAATTGCGCGGGCAGCAAGCAGCGCAAATCTTGCCAAAGATTGAACACCGCTTTGAAGAGCGTCGCGCCAGTCTTGATGGTCCGGACTGCCTCAGTCTGGACTGAAAAAGCCAGTTTTTCAGTCGAGCAGAGTCTCATAGTGGAAAAGGGCCTTTATTCTTTGCTTTGAGCTGTCAGTCTCGGGCACAAGTGTGGAGCCGACGCAAAATAATGTTGCTTAATTTCTTCCATCCTCATGCGAGATATTTCTTGCTTGTTAATTAAATCTAAATTGTTTCAGTTAACGACTCTACATTTATAACGAATTATTCTACAGTGATACTCACCGTGAACGACTCTAATTATAATGCTTGTCAGATTTTAGTTTTCATTACTCATTCGCCAAGAAAAGAATATAAGGCACCATATTTTCATTTTCAACTGCAGTGCTCACTTCTAGCATTGGCATTATGATCGATATTGTTGATGCTCAGAGTATGAACGCGTTCAAGAATACACTGGGCAATGCTAGGCAAAAGCATACCATATCATATCATACCATATCATATCATATTAATATTATATCATATCATATATCATAGTGATGTCGGTGCTGAAGAATAGGCCTGATGTGGCCTGTCGCCGAATCTTGTATTTTTCGAGACTTGTCCCCAGGAGATCTAAACACAGGTCCTTTGACAGGATCTTATCTCAACTGACGATAGTTTGAAATAGCCACTAGACATCCACCGGGCTCGATATGGTGCTGGGAAATCAAGTCTGAACATATATTTTTCATGGCATTATCAAGTCTGTTCTTGAACGCGTTCATACTCGGAGCGTCAACGATGTAATCGGGAAGGCTGGTCTAGACGTCGGTGACTTGAAGCGAGAAATGTTGTAGTGTCGATGTATATATGTTCAACCTTGAAATGCTTAGCACCCTACGGAACTAGTAAAAGTCCGGTGATGATGTAAACCAACGTCAGTTGAAAATATCATGTCAAAACGCCAGTTTTTTGATCAATGTACGAGTCGCGAAAAGTACAAGAATCGGCGAATGGCCAAAATAGGCCTTATTCTTCAGCGCCGAAGCTGCTATGCTCTAGCTT
Source organism: Hyalella azteca (assembly GCF_000764305.2). NCBI lineage: Eukaryota > Metazoa > Arthropoda > Malacostraca > Amphipoda > Hyalellidae > Hyalella > Hyalella azteca. Next base: position 33,651 of record NW_025946486.1, read on the forward strand.
GTAGTATCATCTCTGTTTCTGCTTAGGAATGTGCAGCTAAGGATATTTTCTACTATTACAATGCTCCATGGGAGCGCAGCCGTGCATTACCAATTTTGTGGACCAAAAAGCCCTGAATCGAACGTCTTAGATCTATCCGGACATCCACCAATCAGCCGTGAACCACTCGGCTTTGTCCTCCTCCGGCCTTGACCACTACCTGCCGTGCACCACCAAGCCGCGGATCGAATATGACTTCCGGGCATCGTTAAATTACATAATTTTACGTTCACCGCATCTGAAGTTAGGTTTCAGATAAAATAGTTCTGTTTCATAATTTATCGTCCTTCGACGAGTGGCCGTTCGACCGAGGGCTGGTTCGACGCACAGTCTAGATATGATTGTCCAGAAGTATTGAAGGCTACATTACGGAATGCAGGAGTCATGATGGTCCATTACATCCAGGGCAGTGGTGGTCTTTGGCAGGCAATCCTGCTCCATCATGGACGTAATTGCACCCGCGAGTTGCTAGTCTCATTTCTACAAACATTGCGGTTGCCTACATGTCTGGAATGCGGCAGTGCATTTGGTCTATGCTTTTTACTTGCGGCATCTTAGTTCATGATTTTGACGAATATTTGTATCATGCCATTGAATAATTTCATTACAGTTGCTCAATACTTTGCCTTTGAGGCCTACTTCATTCCTCGAGATGATGGCAACTACTACGGAGTTCCTGTAGCTGTCTTGGACTTGGCATATTGCGTCACCGACTCGTCATGCGGGTTGCCCGTGCTTGTCTACGCAACGTACTCAACTTACTACATACGTGAGTAGCAGTAACGAATTGTGTGTGGCAGTTATATATATCAAGGCGATGGAAATTGATTTTCTATCACAATTTTACTTTAGTAAGCTTTAAAAATTTCATGGTTAAGTATGAAAAATAACATCCTGCATGTGCCTTCCATTTGCTGCTTCACAAATAAGAGCTCATTCCATTATATCTGCCATATCCTTTTAAAAAGTTAATGGGTTTATTTCTCTTATTTATCTAATGATTTTTCCCTTAGCTCCATTAAATATTGCGGCTTGTTGGCACAATCTTATGGTTGCTTGTGGTTGTTGCCTCTCACCTTAAAATGCCTTCGATAAGCTCGTTGGGATTGAATTAATGAGCCTTGACTTTGATAGTAAAATTTTACAATTTGTGTACGTTGGATGGTATTGAAATTCTACATAATTAATTTCCAGGATCTGAAAATTTTTTTGAGAAACCTAAAATTAAAAATAAATAAAAAGATGTTAAGAAATGAAAAGCGTCAGTGACTTTTAGCCCACCTTGTATACTAATATATCCATTTATACTGCCTTGGATGAATATATCCGAGGAAGCTGCTGTTTCGAAACCTGCTGTAGGAGCCGTGGCAGCGATGACTTTAAATTCCGGGCTATTGTCTTACTTTAGAGCTCATTCCCATGTCAGATAACGCTTGCATCTGTTGCATTCCTAGGCACGAACAAATGCTTGAAAAGTTGACTAAATGAGTTGCAGAAGCAGCAAAGATTGCAATAAAACCACGAGTAATAATTATTGTTCAATGAGGTTTCGGTAACTCACTTATAGAAATATGAGTGAGATATATCTCGTTAGAAACGAGGTGGAGAGGTTGAGACTCACTTGCATTAGTGAGTAATGAACGACATATTTGTTCAGCACCCTATCGCATTTATCACTATACATATTTTCTTGTGCTCTTTCTCATTTATTTCCTGAGTTACCAATAGCACTGTTGAAACTCAACCCACATCTCTTATTAAAATAAATAGTGTCATTGTTAATAAACTTATCGTCGTTATGCCCACATCATTCACGGCATTAAAAGAAGTCGGTACGTTAGTTGCGAGTTTATATCTTTTGACAGGTCCCAATTAACCCACAACTTCTCGACGTGTTAAGATAATTGCAATAGAACTTCAACCCTCTTATTATACCAATTATACCAAACTTTAATAACGGATCTCTGGAGGAAAGTGCGGCGCTTAATGCCCAATGACCTCTTGGGACATTTGCTGCAAACGGAGCGTTACTTTTCTCTGCATGCAATAAGAAACGGAGCGTTATTTTTCGGTCCATAAACTTAGAAATTATGAATTCGTCGCTAACTGCACAGTTGCTTCAAGAAAATTCAGCTTCTCTATTTTCCTAGTGAACGAATGCGGCAACACCATCACACTCACGGCTTCGCCGTCCCATTTTTACGTAACGGCGTTCTCGCACCCTGGGTACGGCTGCAAGGCGTTCCCCGACGGCCCGACCTACAACTGCAGCGTCACCTTCACGGCAGCTTCCAATTTTTCACTTGGCCTCTTCGGAAGACACTTTATTGGCAGTGACGGGTCTTGCGACGGCTACAATCTTACCGCTTCTTACGGCGCTACGCAAGACGCTAACTTCTGCATCCCCAAACTTGTTAGTGAAGGAAAAGGCTTCAGTGTCATATACCCTGGTTTGGTTATTCCTTAGTGGTAGATAAAAAAAATAAAAAAATTCGGAAATTATCGAGATTACATTAGAATATATTTTCCTCTACTCGGCAAAGCACTTGCAGTCAATTTGCTCAGGCTCCAGCCTCACATGATCAACAGCGCGAGTTTCATAATTGTGCAGTTTTTCTTTCATAAGTCTTCAATATGCACGATAATCCTAATAATATATTCATATCTCATATATAAATTGAAACTTTAGTTAGTTTATTTCTAATCAAAATACAATAATATCTGTCAGTAAAAACTTCAAACCGCACGATTAATATTGGTTTTATCCAGCATTAATGAATTGAAATGCTATAGTAGATATGGTCGGTGCTGCTGTTAACACGCCTTTGTCTCTGCAGGAAATTCACAGGATTCGCTCGGTAACACTCACGCTGCGGGGTGCGGCGCTGGCCAACACTTTCAAGGGGGGCTTCGTCTCGGTATTCCAATTGTATTAATAAATGTGCGTCGTTTGCTCTCTACCAATGTCGGCGCCCGGCTTGACCTGGAATATCTGCTGCACTTTGAGTTCATTTCACGTGGTGACACTGAAACATTGATGAAGAACCCTCGTATCTGGAGAGGATGCCAGGGTCCTATGCCCACAGGATGACAGGGTCCCATGCCCACATCGTATCTGGAGAGGATGCCAGGGTCCTATGCCCACATCGTATCTGGGGAAAATGCCAGGGTCCTATGCCCACATCGTATCTGGAG